>NW_026899440.1:0-12043 GCF_033153095.1 Gastrolobium bilobum | reverse complement strand
GATTTATCTGTTATGATTCTGGAGCTACGCACTCGTTCGTGGCTGAATATGTGGCTAAGGGGTTGGGATTAAAAGTATCACGGATGATTCCCCCTATGCGTATTACGACGGGTACCCATTGCCGCGTATTGATGACTTGTTGGATCAGTTGAGGGGTGCCTGCGTATTTTCAAAGATTGATCTCCGGTCCGGATACCATCAGATTCGGATTAGGCCGGAGGATGTGCCTAAAACGGCTTTTCGCTCTAGATATGGACACTACGAGTATCAGGTGATTCCTTTTGGGCTTACAAATGCCCCGGCAGTGTTCATGGACTACATGAATCGTATCTTTAAACCGTATTTGGATCAGTTTGTGATCGTGTTTATCGACGACATCTTGATATACTCTAAGAGCAGAGAGGAGCATAGTGAGCATTTGAGGACTGTGTTACAGGTGTTAAAGGATAAAAAGTTGTATGCGAAGCCGTCAAAGTGTGAATTCTGGTTATCGGAGATACAGTTTCTGGGTCATGTTATTTCTGAGAGGGGTGTTGCTGTTGACCCAAATAAAATTGATGCTGTTATGTACTGGGAACGACCAAAAACTGTTACTGAAATCCGCAGCTTTCTGGGTCTTGCTGGATATTATCGGAGGTTTATTGAGGGGTTTTCTACAATGGTACTGCCATTGACCCGATTGACACGAAAGGATACTCCTTTTGTGTGGACTCAGGAATGTGAGAGTTGTTTTCTGAGCCTTAAAGAGAAATTGACTACTGCTCCTGTGTTGACCCTCCCCGATCCGGAAGGTGAGTTTGAATTATATTGTGATGCTTCCAAGAAAGGTTTGGGGTGTGTGTTGATGCAAGAAAGGAGAGTCGTTGCTTATGCTTCGAGGCAGTTGAGGCCTCATGAAGAGAATTATCCGACACACGATTTGGAGCTTGCTGCTATAGTATTTGCCTTGAAAATTTGGAGGCATTTTCTGTATGGGATGAAATTTGCTGTGTTCAGTGATCACAAGAGTCTAAAGTATTTGTTTGATCAGAAAGAGCTGAACATGAGACAACGGAGGTGGGTTGAATTTCTAAAAGATTATGATTTTGAGTTAAAATACCATCCGGGTAAGGCTAATGTGGTAGCAGATGCATTGAGTAGGAAGTCTGTCAGTGTATCCCACTTGATGTTGTGGGATAATGAAGTAATTGAGCAATTCCGTGACTTGAAACTGACAGATGTCTTTATTGGTAGTGTGGATGAATTCTGGACTACACGGGTTACAGATGGGTTGCATGAGAGCTGTCGGGTGGAAAATAAATTATATGAGAAGATTAAAGAAACACAGATACGTAACGACAGTGTCAAATATTTGAAAGGGCAGAGTGGAATATCTGTGAATGAGCAGGGGTTGCTATTGTATCAGGGCAGAATTGTAGTGCCCAAGGAGTTAGCAGCAGAGGTAATGGTTGAGGCCCATAAGGGTCAGTTTGCTGTACACCCGGGTGCCACAAAAATGTATCAAGATCTGAAAGTTAAGTTCTGGTGGCCTGGGATGAAGAAAGATGTGGCTGAATATGTGTCAAAGTGCTTGATTTGTCAGAAGGTTAAAATAGAACATCAGAAACCGGCAGGGTTACTTCAGCCATTAGACATACCAGAGTGGAAATGGGAGAGCATCTCTATGGATTTTGTTGTTGGTTTGCCTCGGACTCAGGCTGGTCATGATTCGATTTGGGTTATAGTGGACAGACTTACGAAGTCTGCACATTTTCTTCCAGTGCGAGTGGACTTCTCTACGGAGAAATTAGCAAGACTATATGTGAAGGAGATTGTAAGGCTCCATGGAATACCGGTTAGCATTGTTAGTGACCGGGACCCGAAATTTACTTCTCGATTTTGGGGAGCCTTGCAGCAGGCTTTTGGCACTCAGCTTCGGCTGAGCACTGCGTATCACCCGCAGACTGATGGTCAGACTGAGAGGACCATACAGACACTTGAGGATATGTTGAGAGCTTGCACGCTGGAACAGGGCACTTCTTGGGACAGATATTTACCACTGGTGGAATTCTCTTATAATAATAGTTTTCACTCCAGTCTGGGCATGGCACCTTATGAGGCTTTGTATGGGCGTAGATGTCGTACTCCTACTTGTTGGACAGAGGTAGGTGATAAAGAGAGGTTTGGGCCGGACTTTGTGCAAGAAACCACGGCACAGATTGAAATGATCAGGAAAAAACTTAAACAGGCACAGAATCGGCAGAAAAGTTATTATGATAATAGACATAGACCGCTGGAATTTGAAGAAGGCAGTCATGTTTTTGTGCGGTTATCTCCAGTTACCGGTGTTGGACGTGCATTGGGAGTGAGGAAGCTGAGTCCTCGTTTTATTGGGCCATATCAAATAATGAAAAGAGTAGGACCAGTGGCCTATCAGCTTGCCTTGCCCCCACAGTTGTCAAATCTACACGATGTTTTTCATGTATCACAGCTGCGGCGTTATATTCCGGATGAATCGCATGTGGTGATACCGGACGATATTGAAATCAGAGAGAATTTGAAAGTTCCTATAGGCCCTGTTGAGGTCCTTGACCGCAGTGAAAAGAAGCTTAGAAGCAAAGTGATTCCGATGCTGAAAATTCAATGGGAAGGACGTACACCTGAGGAGGCTACTTGGGAGCGGGAGGAGGAGATTCTCCGGCTATATCCTGAGTTAGCGGACAGGTATGAATTAATTTTGCGACAAAATTCTAAAAAGTTGGGGTGAGTATAACACCTCACGATTTTAAATCAAGTAATTAAAATATTAAGTGAGCAATCAAGTGATGGATTAGTGAAAATCCTAAAGATTTGGCCAAAATACAAAGAAAGGGCAAAACGGTAATTAGCCAACACGCAACCCTAGGAAGATAAAAATTGAGTAGAAGGTCTCATATGGTAAAAATAACCCTGGAAATGGGTTCAGAACGAAAAATTGAGTGGATGGGCAAGTTTCAGAAAAATCAGTGAATAGTGTTTTCGCGGGTAAAAATATCGCGTTACGATTGCACCGTAAAACGTGCCAGTTGAATTTTGAGCTCTAGGTTTCAAATATGAGTTAAAAATGGTCTAATGAGTTAGGAAATATGATTTCTTATAATATTCGATGAAATTAAGACAGTTTGGGGAAGCGTGCCAATGGCGCGCGTAATAGCTTAAAACAGTGTTTTCTCCGAACGAATGGAGGACTCTTAATTCATCTGATCAAGCCTAATTAAAGGGGAATAGTTAATGTTAAAAATTTGAGTTTCTAAATAGGTTGTGAATTTACGGACGTTTAGTGGAATCGGAGGAAAATTCGGATTAGTTTTAAATCGCGTGAGGTGGCGGTGGGACCCACCCCACTTAAGTGACTTAAGCCACATGTGCTTGGCACTATTCATGCATCACTTTCCTCCCTTCTTCTTCATGAAACCCGCAGCCCCCTCCCCCAAAAACCCCATTTGCATTCAAATTTTCTTTTCACCATAACTTGATCATTTCTTAACCAAATCAAGTGATTTTTGTGTTGAAATTTGTTGGAAACAACCTTCTAAACACATTGGTACCACTCTTGAGCCTTGAAACCGTGTATTTGGGGAGATATTGGCCATTTACAGCCACGAAATTTTGGAGAAAAAATGGTTGTCCATGGAGCTTTTTGATCTTCCATTGCTTGGAGGAGTCTTGGGTTAGCTTCTAGCCTTTGTTGTGAGTATGTTTCCATCCCATTTACATGGTTTAATTGTGATTGAATTTTTGGAAACCTAAAGCTTGATTTGATGATGTGTTGTGTTAGAGAGCTCAATTTGAAAATGTGTATTAGATGATAATGTGTTAGAATGATGTATTAGAGCTAGAAATGCGATGAAATTTATTGGTGAAAATTGATGAATTTAACTTAGAAAAATTTGATGATCATGATTTTGGACTTGTGAATTTTGGTGTTGAGACTTGTTTGATGAATTGTGGCATGATGGTATGATGATATAATAGGTTGTATGAAGGTTGGAATGATTAAAGTTGTATGGAAATTCCTTGGAATGCCATAGGTTAAAATTCGATTCTTTGAGGAAAGATTGAGGAATTGATGTTGAAAAATGAATTGGATAATGATTTGTGTAGTTATATGGTGCTTAGATGGGTTGTGTTGTGCTTGGAGAGTGTTTGAATCAATGGAGAAAAATGAATTGTGTTAGAGACCTAAATGAGCCCAGAATGAAATATTTCGCAAAACGATGCGTAAATGTCGAAAAACGGAAAAACGACGATTGAACTAGCCTCTAAACAACCTAAGGGAGTGTTATAAAATGAGAAAGAAAATTTAGGAAAATAAATCTCAAATTTACACCTACATGGCCGAACCTCCAAGGGGAAAAGGGGTGATTTGGCGATTTTCGCGTTTTGATGTAATTCGACGCGAAAATGACGAACCGGCACTTGAACCGGCCTATTGACAACCTAATGAGACGTAACAAAATGAGAAAGAAAATTTAGAAAAATAAATCTCACATTTACACTACAATGGCCGAACCATCAAGGGAGGATGGGGAGGATTTTTGTGTTTTTGCGTTTTGATACTATTTGACGAGTACTGATGGATGTACGTTATTGTATAGGTTGCCGTACGTCGACCTGAATCCCGAATCTTGAATCAGTGAATTGCCCTTGGTCCGGGACCAAGTGGATTGAGGTAAGAAATTGGTTCATTACATGTGTAATTATAAATTAACGTGTATGGGTTGAACTGAGAGTGATTGGGAATGTCCTCTGTGTAGGCATTCCGCTGTGTACCGAGTTGAGGGATAAGCTGCTGCGGAGCTTGTGGAAACGCAAATTAAGGTAACCTCTTGGTACTGGGGCTTGTTCCCCTTTTCTGTTCCACCTTGCCAGTTGATGGCAACGGTAGGAAGTGTGTATGAATAGTATAGAACACATGAGCATGCATGCATTATTGCTATGGGTACTTATGTACCGAGTCTCTGGCCAGTAGACAGTTTTATTAGCCTTCGGGCATTTTCGGACTTCCGCTGGATAGGTCTCCAGGAGGGAGTTCCAGTTGACTGCGGTCATGGTGTGTGATCCGGGTAGGAGCACACTAGGAATGTCTTTGGCGTTTTGGTTGGTTTGGGCATCATGGTTGTGGTTTCTGTGAACACACCTTGGATGATACCCATAGGCTTATATATGCCGAGGGCGTACGTGGAATTGGGGTTACCATCCCGTATCGTCGTATTTTGTTTTCTTTATATTCCCCCTTCTCTAAATCCCATGCTATATCCCGTTTTCAAAGTGGTTGTTGTATTCTATTGATATGCATCGAAGTGAACCATTGGGTGGAGTTTTCTCCAGAACCTCTTGGTTACTGAGATATATTCGTATATCTCACCCCGTCTCGGGGCATTTATTTCAGGAGGTAGCAGTGGAGCAGGAGCCTCGGGCAAGAGGCCCGCAGAGTGAGCGGTGGAGCGCTTCTTATTTTGCATTTTGTTGGCCGTGTGGCCTAGGCTAGACTTAGGGCATGAACATGTCATTTGTATTTATTAGTAGCTTCATTAGCATCTTGTTCATGCCATTTTGCCTAAGTCTAGTAGTGATGTATTTGGTTATGTTGTCTTTTAATTAAGTCGAAATTTTAGAAGAATGTAATTTGAAGTTTTAGTTTCAAGTTGTAATTTGTAAAGCCATATTGTAATAGTATTGATGCATGTCTAATTATGATGGAAGGGCCTTAGGCCTATTTTAGGTTATGATAATATGTATGATGGAAATATGCATGAAAAAGGTGTTAGTGATTGCAACTACTTAAGAATGATTAATATGGACTCTATGTTTAATAACTATAAACTGGATTGGGTTGTAAGTGCCCCAAGGCGTTGTTGGTCCTTGTGTGTGCCACCCATTGGATTATTACTGTATTATCATGTGTTTATTAGGTACATTGAGGTTTTAAATGATCTTTTACAAATTTGGGATTATTGGAAAAACAAAGGAAACTCTGGCGAATTTTCTGTAGAATTGGCAGATTTTAGGCGAACTTCGGAAGAGCATATCTCCCTCTATAGAGGTCCCCTAGGGACGTTCCATACGTCATTTTGAAGGTTGAGATGTCCTCTACCTTGTGTCAAAATTTGAGGAAATTCTGGGTTGATCTTCGGCCTGAAATAAATAGAGAAACACGGACTGCCCATGTGCCCCTGCACCTGAGGCAGATTCTGGACCGGATTTGGGAAATTAATTCCCGCTTCGTTTCTCCGTCAAATTAAGCGTGTGATATGTCAAAATGAAGTTTGAGATGTCTAGTTTGTAGGATAAAAATTTGAGAGCAAATGGTGGAGTCGATTGAGTGCAGTAATTCGGGCAAAGTGAGTGGTTTGGGCTGTTTTTGGGGTTGTTTGGGCTAATTGCTTATCCAACTTCAAACGGCGATAACCGGAGCAAATGAGCTCCGAATTGAGCGTATTTTAGCTTGTTAAAAAGGGAATTAAGTAACACAAAGATATAATCTGAGAAGTAGGGTTGGTTGCGATCTGTTTGGTCGCAGAAAAACTTAGAGTGTAACATATTCGAATTGATGTAAAACGTAAAGTTGGAAATTGGCTAAGTGAGTTTATGGGAACTCCTTAGTAACTTATAATAAGTAACGTAAGTGATAAAAATAGTTTAAATAAGTCTTCCGCAAGAGTTTATGGTTACGGTCACAGCTTTTAATTATTACGCCTTTTTATGTTTTAAATGCTCGCGTAATAATCGGAAAAAATTTATTCGCGTTTCATAAATGAACTGCTGTGATTGTAACTGCGCTTAATATCATAATTAATGTTAACAATACCGGTACGTAACGGGCTGTTACACAACCAGATTCCAATGTTCACACCATACGAGGAGGCCACAACTTTTATCACGGAAAAAGCTACCTATTGTTATAACATGATGCCGTTTGGTCTCAAGAACGCCGGTGCCACCTATCAACGTATGATGAATAAAGTTTTCAGTCAGCAGATTGGGTAGATGCTTGAAGTGTACATCGATGACATGATAGTCAAAACAATGACTACTTCACAACATCCCCAAGATTTGGAACAGGTATTTCAACAACTGCGCAAGTACAGGTTACGACTTAACCCAGCCAAATGCTCGTTTGGAGTACCTGCCGGAAATATTTTAGGATTCATGCTAACACATCGCGGGATAAAGGCTAATCCTGATAAATGCAAAGTCATACTCAACATGACAAGCCCGCGTAACGTAAAGGAACTACAACAATTGACGGGAAGAATCACTGCCTTAACCCGATTCCTTCCCGCCTCAGCACAAAAGTCGCTACCAATGTTTAAACTATTGCGTAAAAGTCATACTTTAACTGGACTCCGGAGTGCGAGACAGGATTCATGGCCATCAAAGAACACTTGGCCAACCCACCAGTCCTGGTCAAGCCTCCACCAAATGAACCTCTGGTTCTCTATCTCTCAGTCAGCAACGAAGCCATAAGCGCTGTCTTATTGCGCGAAGAGGCCCAGGAATAACAACCAAACTACTTTGTCAGTAAAGCACTCAAAGGACCGGAGCTGCGCTATCAACAAATAGAAAAGGTTGCTTTTGCGCTCATCTTAACATCGCGACGCCTGCGCCATTATTTCCATGGACACACTATTAAAGTTCGAACAAACCAGCCCCTTTGACAAGTGCTAAGACAACCTGATCTGGAAGGTCGCATGATTTCGTGGTCGATAGAATTATCAGAATATGACATCATTTACGAACCACGACAAGCAATCAAAGCCCAGGTACTAGCCGACTTCCTTGTCGAAATGACATACCTACATCAGGCTGAGGTGAATGAGGTTTGGGTTATTTTTGTCGACGGGTCTTCCAATGTAAAAGGAAGCGGTGCAGGAGTCATCGTGGAAAGCCCCCAAGGTATAACAGCGGAGCACTCTATCCACTTTGGGTTTAAAGCTTCAAACAACCAAGCCGAGTATGAAGCAGTCCTCGCCGGACTCGCCATGGCAAAGACTTGGGGGCAACAAACATAATCCTCAAGAGCGATTCACAATTAGTAATTTCTCAAGTTCAAGGAAGCTACCAGGCGAAAGAAGCATTCATGATAAAATATCTTGAAAAAGTAAGACTACTACTGACAGAGTTTCAAAGCTTTAAAATGGAGCACATCCCCAGAGAGCAAAACTCGCGAGCTGACATTTTATCCAAGTTAGCCAGCACAAAAGGACCAGTGAACAATAGATCAGTGATCCAACAAAGCGTCCTCAACCCTAGCATCATAATGGCTGTAACTAAACGAAAAGCTCAACCATCCCAAAGTGCGCAATCCATGGTCGAAGATGACACTATGCCACTGTTAGTATATAGGTGTCCTAGAGACAATCTGTTTTATCATATGAACACTTTTTTCTATTTGGTATATCATGATTAAAAAATTTGAGCAAACTTTATCTTTATCATATTTATGTCTCGCCAATATTTTATTGTTAATATGCGTTTAAAGATAAAGACCCTAGGAATAGAGCAGGTGTTCACTCGGGGATCTATGATAGGGATCATAATCATAAAAGTCTAGCTTGAGAAAGGTTAATCAAATGACCCATCGCGAATTGCTTGCACAAGCCATAATTAAACATGATCTTGCTTTTAGTTTTGTTGAATATGATTTGATCAGAGTGTGGATTGATTATGTGAATCCTGATATTGTGATGCCCTCTAGGAATACAATTGTGCCTGATATTAAAAAAATATGCATCCAAGAAAAGGACAAACTTAAGCAACTCTTGTCCAGCCTTCCTACTAGAGTATGTCTGACTTCTGACGTTTGGACAACATCTAACAGCGAGAGTTACATCTGTTTAACTGTCCATTTTGTTGATGAAAAATGGAAATTAATTAGCAAGATTCTTAATTTTTCTCGACTGAAACCTCCACACACTGGGATTGAATTGGAAGCCGCTATATTTGATTGCTTAAAGTAATGGGGAATTGAGAAGAAAGTATTTTCTATTACTTTGGACAATGCTGCTGTAAATGATAACATGCAGCTTATATTGTTAAACCATCTCCGTTTGCAGAATACTTTGTTGTGTGATGGTGAATATTTTCATATACGTTGCTCTGCACATATACTTAATTTAATTGTTCAAGAAGGTTTGAAAGTGGCTGCTGAAGCACTTTATAAAATCAGAGAAAGTGTTAAGTATGTGAGAGGATCAGATGGGAGGATGATTAAGTTTCAAGATTGTGTGGAACAAGCAGGCATAGACACAAGCATTGGTTTGAGATTAGATGTGTCAACTAGGTGGAATTCTACATATTTGATGCTAGAAAGTGCACTTAAGTATGAAAAGGAATGTGATATTCTCCAAGTGATAGATAGGAATTACAAATATTGTCCGTCATGTGAAAAATGGAGAATAGGAGATAAAATATGTGAATTCCTAGAACCCTTTTACGAGACTACAAACATGATTTCAGGTTCATCTTATCCAACCTCTAACTTATACTTTGTACAAGTTTGGAAGATCGAGTGCATACTGAACGAAAACTTGTATAATGATGATTATACTTTAAGTGATATGTCACTGAGGATGAAAGAGAAGTTTGACAAATATTGAAAGGAATATAGTACAGTTTTAGCTTTTGGAGCTATTTTTGACCCGCGTTTGAAGCTTGTTTTCTTAGACTTTTGTTACACAAAAATTGATCCATTTACCTCCCAAAATAAGGTTAAAAATATAAGAGAAAAGTTTGAGAAGCTATATGAAGAATATGTGAGCAATCTCAAAGGATCAAGTGCTTCTAATTCTCATTCATCCATCAAATCCAATCTCTTGCACAAGTCAAGTGGTGAAAGCAATAGGTCAAAAAAATCAAAATTATACATAAGTGTAAGTTCTTTCGTGCTAATTTAGTCATTTTTTTTCATTGTTGTTTCGTTTATATAATTGATATCAAATTTTGCAGGAGTTTGAAAGGTTTGAGAATGAAAGTATGATTGTTGGTGGTAAGAGTGAATTAAATCTTTATTTGGATGAACCAAAAGCTAAATATGGTGATGGGGAGGATTTTTATATATTGAGGTATTTCAGTAGATGCCTTATTGCAATTTACATTCAGGCGATATTTTATGAAATTGATTAAGTAATCCAGTTGGTATTTGATAATGACGTCATAATTGAAAAAGAAAAAGAATATTCTGCATTTTTAATTAAGCGTAGCTTAATACGATGTAATGATAACACTACCGGATATATACGGGGTGTGACACCTCCTAATTGGTAGTTGAGTTAAGCATTAGTTAATATTGTTATTCACTTGCTAAGGTTTATAATGAATTTTTAACCTGTAATTAAATTAATAATGTCAAAATAACAACTTTTAAAATTTTAAAATATACTTTTGATATCTTGATATAATTTATTTTTTCAGGTCAGCCTCTCAACAATTTAAGTATGCAAATGAAGCTTACCTAAGAGGTGAGCATTTAAATGCAAAACAACATTCCATGAAGGGAAGAGAAAAATTAGAGATGACTCATGAGCAAAATTGTAAGGCAGCTACAACAATTTTAAATATTAAAAATCGTACAAATGGCATATGGAGATTGGATTTGCATGGTCTCCATGCAAAAGAAGCTATACAGGCATTGCGTGAGCGTTTGGAGAAAATTAAAAATTAGGGCTTCTCAAGAACACATTTTCCTTCGAATAAAAATAATAAGGAAAATGAGTTTGTTGATTCAATCCATACAAAACAAGTTGGGCATGGGCCAACCAAAGAAGTCATAACAGGTATATTATTATTATTATTATTTTAAAAAAAAAAGAAAAAAACATAGGTTCTTTATGTAAACAAAATGTAGTTTGAATTGATACAATGATAAAAAATTTATTTCTACATGAATATCTTTTCAGGATTTCCTTACCTATAATTTTTGTTCTGCTGTAATTTTCCCATGATTTTTCAATTGTCTTCTTTAGTCAGGTATTGGAAAACACTATATCGAGGCAAACCTGTTCTTCCATTAGGTGTGAGGAGTTTCCTTACCGAAAATAGGTGAAATACAATCTGTTGTAAAAAATATATATCTTAGTCACGGCAATATAGTTAATTAATAGTGTTTCTTATTACTTTATTTCTTCATTGTTGACATTTATCTTTAGACATCGTTTCTTTTGAGGATATAAGACCAGGAGCAATCAAATTGTGGCCCAACTTTCATTGAGAATAAATGATATCATTTTTGTCTTTAAAGAAGAATGTATATATATATTTTGTATTCATATTCCTACTGCATTTGTATGATTAGTTGACCATGTAATGATCCAATTGTATATGCTAATTTCATATTAAATAGATATATGCATTGTGATAACATCATTTCCTATCAAATTAAGGACAAATTACACTCGTCGGATACAAGAGCTAAATATCAAATGGTGGATGTACATCCTAGATCCATATCAATAGCTTCGAATGAATGACACTAGTCAAATTTTTGTCTTTTCTCAGAGCGAATAGGTGTTCTATACTGAAAATCCCAATGTGTTTCTTGCAAGCTTAAAAGGCATTTTAGAACATATGCTTGCTGTCACTATCCTGGAAATTCTGCAAGTTCAGTAGGATGCTTATATCCCTCCTATGCTCCCCACAATGAGAGGTATATTCCTGCTCAATTCAAATCCTGATAGTCATGTATGCAACATAACAATTGAACCATGCTCTAGTATTGCAACCTGAAATGTACATGAACACTTGACCCAATGAAAAACACTTTTCTTCCGCCCCTAGTAAGTAAACTGAAGGTCATATCAAGTAATGCTTGTTTTAGACTAATCCCTAAAAAGATAAATCATCATACTACCTGCAAACAGAAACAATAAAGGGCCGAGAATTTCATGATAATAGTTTAAGAAAACAGAATAAAACTGGACATACCATTCACTTCAAATAATTGCAAGATCGACAAGAACTCCATGAACAGAACCTTCCTAGTTCCTACCACATTCATCTTTCACCCCAGCATCAGCCTTGGCAA
>NW_026899439.1:0-117353 GCF_033153095.1 Gastrolobium bilobum | reverse complement strand
TGAAGACCAAAAGCTCTCTGCCGCCTGGGGCTTTAGCGTCCAAAATGGGGGCTTAAGCGCCCAGGTAGCGCGCTTAAGCGCCCTTGGTGGCCAAAAAATGTGAATTCCCTCTGTCTGTGGGCGCTTAAGCGCCCTGGAGCGCGCTTAAGCGCCCTGCCCGCGTAGTTTTTCAGCATACACCTGAGTTAGTAAAATCGTCATAACTTGAGCTACAGAGCTGACATGTTTTAAAATGAAAAATTTAACCGGATTTTAATTGAACCCATGTGATTGTAACTGCGCTTAATATCATAATGCGATGTTAACAAACCGGTTCTAGAACGGGGTTTTACATTTTATGGTATCAGAGCAGTTTCGTGGGGAATAACTGTTAGCTATTGTTGAGTATGCTTAGTGTTTGATGCTTTTTAGTTGTTTTAGTACTCTTGATGATTATTGCATTTGTGATCACTAAGTGTGGGCCTGATCAACTCACTTCTTTGTGTAACATGTGTAGTGACATGATGAGGCACCGAAACAACCCCGGACCATCAAACACCAATGCTCAGCCAGAACCTGTTTTGGCTGCTCTTGTGAGGCTCAGAAGTGTCCGTGGGGCAACGGGCGTACAACCTGATCCCGTGGCTGAAGCTCTTGCAGCCGTTCAGAGGGAGTTGGCTGCTAGCAGGCAAGCCAATGAAAATTTGTTAAAGACAAATGAAGACTCGCGGATTGCTATGACCGTGATAATGACCGAGTTGAGGACATTGAGGGGTCCTAGGCCCGTGAACCGGCAACCCACTCCTCCTCCTCACACTGCTACGCCTTCTCCACCTCCTTCACAAGAAGAGGGTGTAGCGGGTAACAATGAAGGTGAGGGTAGTCACCATTCTGGAAGTCATAGTCATCACACCGAGGTTCGTCAACCTAGAGTTGAGAATGTCGGTGACCATGAAGTGGAGGAAAAAAGATTGATGGCTTTCCGAAAACACAAACTTCCTTCTTTTAAGGGAGGTTATGAGCCAATGGCGGCTGCAAAATGGCTCCAAGCGATGGAGAAAATCTTCAGGGTGATGAGATGCCCTGATGCAATGAAACTAATCTACTCCGTGTACATGCTGGAAGAAGAAGCGGAGGATTGGTGGACTAATACCGTACAGCCCCTAGAAGCTGAAGGCCGGGAAATCACCTGGCGGTTGTTCGAGACATTGTTCTTGGATAACTACTTCCCTAGGGAGGCTAGGGAACAAAAGCAGAATGAGTATAACGATCTCAACCAAAGGTCGATGTCTATTGACCAATACTTTAGTAAGTTCAATGAGTTGGTGAAATACGCCAACTATGGGCGAGCCTTACCCATTCCGGCCGAGATGACCTCTAAATTTCAATGGGGTCTGAATGAGAAGATGTCTCGGAAGATGTCAAATTGTGATATCCGTGAGTTTAGCAAATTCGTGAACCAATTCCGGAAGGTGGAAGAAGTTTATGGTGTGCCGAAAAGTAAGAAGTCTTCCGAGGCACAAGCATCTGGTGCTAGTAGAGCAACTGGCTCTACTTCAGAAAAGGGTAAGAAGATGGATGACAGGAATATCAAAGAAAAATTGCAAGCTAGACAGTCTGAAGAAAAGTTTAAAAGAAGCGGGAGTCAACAGAGTTGGGACAATGAAAGACCTATTGTGCCAAAGTGTGACAATTGTGGCAGGCATCACAAGGGCGTTTGTTTGATGGGCCAGAATGTATGTTTTAAGTGTGGTAGACCTGGTCACTATGCGAGGGATTGTCCCCAGATCGTGGGACGAGTTGCTTATGTGCAAGTGGTCTCTGATCTTCCAGCAGCGGCACATGTTAGCATTTCGACCCAACCCCAGCTAGAGAGGTTCCCATACTTGACGGGAGGTATGACGCATGTAGATTAATATGACATGCATAATTTATTGAGGTTGGAGCCATACATGCTTAGACTGTGGACTCAATTATGATTGTGTGATTCGTTATGTCTAGTAATTAAAGACTAGACTATGTATTGATTGCTAAAAGATGGTAAGTTGTATGCAATGACCTTTCCATGAATGTAGTGGTAGTATTACCTCCATGAGGATAGTATCCTATGAGATAGAGAATTCTCATTAAAGGTCTAGATTGAGGGGAACTTTCCTTGGAGTTAGCCTTCGGGACCTCCTTGTGGTCAGATAACTAAGAGAAACAACCCATAGCGGATCTCTCTTGGAAGTTCCATCAGATGAGATTTTATGTATGAGGTTATTAGTAGGACCGCAGAAGGTCAGGGTTAAATATCAAGTGAATAGGTATGACCCTTGAGGAAAATGAAAGATAAAAGTGCTTGAACATATTAGTATCACCTAATTATAAAACATAGATTGAATCATGAATAAAACATTTCATCTTATGATAAGATGATGAGGAAAAGAGGAACTGATTAATAGGGTTACTTCGGGAACACAAGAAGAGTTCTCCGATAAATCCATAGATGATTGAATGAGTGGTTTTGTCGATTTTGAGGACAAAATCGTTAAAAAGGTGGGGTGAATATAATACCCAAAACTTAAGCATTTAATTGATTAATTTTAATTAAATAATTAAGCATGTTTTAGTGAGTAAAATTACGTATAAGGCTTAATTAAATGAATCTGAGTCACTTTGGAGTTAAAAAGTGTACTCAGTGAAAATTAAGGGGTATAAATGGGTGTAGGCAAAAGTACCTAAAAAATAAAAATAAAATTAGAAACATTCCTAGAAAAATATTTCAGACTTTTGGGTAAAGTTTGGTAATTAATGGAGTCGAATAGATAGATGAACCGATACCCGCATTATTCCACTTAACATGTGTTAAGTGATAAAACAACACAAAAGGACCCCATTTCCCACCCAACCCGTCGAGCAACAGAAAGGAGAAGAAAGAAGAAGAAGAAGAAGAAGAAAGGGAGGGAGAAGAAGAGAGAGAGGAGGGAGCTATTCTCAACCAAATTTGAAGATTCAAAAACCTAAATCACTTAGAATCTCACCCTCATCCTTAATCCAAGCTTGGTTCTTAGTGGGGAGTGTTGTGTTGTGAGATTTTTCCTCTCAAAGTTCCTCCCCTTTGTGAGAGTTTGGGGTTTTGGGAGCTTCTACCTCCATTGGAGCTTGAGGAGCCATCAATCCTTGGTTGTGTGACCATTGGTGGTAAGATTCTAACCCTTGAACCTTGTTTTCTTGGAAAATTTCATGGTTAGGGTTTAATGAATAGTGTTTTAGGGTTTTTATGAAATGTTGAGTAGATTGGCTATGTTCAAGGAAGAATGAGGCTTAGAGTATGTTGTGAAAAATGCTAGGAATGACATTTAATCGGTAGAAATGAGTTTATAGTGTTATTTTAGTATGCTTTGATGTTTGAAGAAATCTAGGCTTGGAACTATGGATTTCCTTGCATTGTTAGCATTGTTTGATTCTATTCCTTGTGTTGATAGGATTGAGGCAAAAGGACCAAGTGGAGTGACCAACCCTTGGGGTTGTGTGCAATTGAGGAAAGCTCAAGAGCAAGGTAAACCTTTGGACCTTGGGGTTGATCCCATTGAGTGTTCCACCATACTCCATTGAGGAGAAATGGTTTATGAGACGTGGTATGTAATTATGATAGTAATTGTATGCTCATGCATTGATTCATGCATTGATACATATTATGATTGATTGATGATTATGGGTTGATGTTTGATTGTTTAAGAGTAATTGAGGAATGGTTATAGAAGTAGCAATAATGGATGAGGTAAGGGTTGAGGATTGTGATTGAGGTCATGAGTGATAGTATTATGATGAGGATAATTGGTAGGAACTTCCCTTGGAAACAGCCCTATGTGGATCTCCATGTGGTTAGAACCTGAGAGGAACATGTGAATCTTCAATATCTCCAGTGCAAGCTTGATTTTGATCCGTCTCCGTCGCTCACGAACATGAACTGTGGATTTCTCTGCGTTCCCTCTGCCTCCAAGTACTAAGAACTCTCTAGGAATGTGAAAAACTATGTAATTCTGCCTCAAATTATGTTTTTAAGGGCAAATAATTCGTGCCCTATGTGGATACTTCAAGTGGGCCTAAGTTGGGTCTTTCGTGGCGCTTAAGCGCGCTGTGGGGCGCTTAAGCCTCATAAGATTTGCATGCAGAATTAACGTGGCGTGCTTAAGCGCGCTGGAGGGAGCTGAAGCGCGCTCTTCGAAACACAACTTTTACTCTTTGTCGCGCTTAAGCCCTGAGTTAGGGGCTTAAGCTTCCTCAGGCAGTAGCTATTTGCTTATTTTGGAATAATTGGGAGGCTTAAGCTTCGAAATGGGGGCTTAAGCCTCCTCTTCAACAACTTAATTTTTCTTGATTTTCTTTAGATAGATCCTCATATCTTCTAGTTTTGATCTTCATCTATCCAATCTTTATCTTTGACTCCATTTATCATCAAATTCCTTCAAAATAGCAAATATAAATATTATTTAATTCATAATCACATAATTCATGTATTTTAAAACCCTAGTTTTTACTAATTTAACTTGATAATTCATCTCATTTTAGTCTATAAAAATAAGATAAACTAAAGGTTTATCAGTGTGATTGGGCCCGATACATATAGGCCAACCCATATTGTATTAGTATGATCACATACATTTATTAATATGTTAAATACAATGTTGAGAAGCTGTTATTGGTCCTCACATTGTAATTTTACATGATTTCACAAATGCTAACATAATCACAAGTACAAAAATCACCAAGTTTGATAAACATAATGTAATGTATAAAACTTATCGTCTGGATGCTTCTAATGTTGGCAACATGTGATGCATTATACCAGTATTTTATACAGAAAAAATCTGTGAAAGAAAGCTTCCTGATTCTCAAATTACATCTAGTCATAAACTGAACCAGATTATGAAGGTACAAGTCTATATGTTTAAAGAGGGTGAAATATATCAATCCCAGGGATATAAGAGAGGTAGTGGTATGCATCAAAACTCTTAATTATCTTTGTACTTACCTTAGTCCATCCGAGAGTGCTAAGGGGGAGGTATCTAAGGACTACGACTATGGCTAACGTGTGAATTCAATATAGTAACGACAATAGAAAGTCTACGGAGAAGATGAATACTGATTGAGTCAAAGTCCCTTTACATAAAAAGTTAGAGATTCCCTTCAAGTGCGTAAAAAGTAATGCCATAACACGTTTTCAACCTTGTGAGCCCCATTAGGTATGAGGCTGCATGATCGATGACCTATAAATGATTATATATATAGTGAAAAATATAAGAGAAAATGTATGCAAGGAAATCATGTGTAATGAAAACACATATCTAACTTGCGGAAATTTCTTGAAAACATCGGATGTACTCACTTGAAAAATCCTTTTTTTCAAATAGAGAATTTTTTTTTCTATTTAAACTCTTATTTTTCTTTATTTTTCTTTATTTTTCCCACTAAATTCCAAAAGCTTTCCCCAATATTAAGCAGAGATATGTACCAAAGGTTTTCTCCTAGCTGGCGAGGCAGGACAATAGTCAAAACAAACTTTACAGCACAACTATGCAAGGACACTTGGACTTTTTCGTATTTGCATCAATATTTAAGAATTTCCTCTAACCCGTAGGTAGAATTGTAGGCTAGCATAAATTCATTATAGGAACACCGTTCAAAATTAAAAGTTAACTTCACTATGAAAAATATGGACAGACATGAAAAGACACGCCTTCTTTGACGCTGTCTTTTCTCCGTGCTGCTGACAGTCAAAACACATGCCTACTCTTCACGCCAAGATTTCAATTTTTCAAAATTTCAACCGTAAGAAACTGTAGCTCCTTTTCTAATAAAAACTCAAATAAATGGATGCCGCATAGTTGAGCAGAACTCTGGATCCTATTTTGTTCGAAATTTGAGTTGAAGATGCAATAGGATCGTACTTATTTTTAAACTGAAACCTACTATTAGGTTAAAGTTAAAGAAAAAAATAAAATAAAAAATTATTTGATAATTTATATAAATTTTTTATCTTAAAATAATTTTAAAACTCAAATTGCAAATAAATTGTTTGATATTTGTGTAATACATTTCTCGTGTTAGGTGAGCAAAAATTATTATATATATGGTTTTAATGTTTCTATAGTAAATGTAGATAAGTTACTTATATTCACTGCTAAAATGATATCGTTTTTGATTGAAAAATTAAAAAATTATAATGAAAATGACTATTATAATCCTAAAATAAATTATAATTAAAAAAAATCTGAATTTCTGCTTCAAAACGGTGTCGTTTTGGACTCAATGTAGATAAGTTGTCTACATTCACTATAAAAAAATGAATCATATATATATAGGAGGAAACATTTCTGCAGCCGTTTTAGATAAGGTTATCCATAACCACCATTTTTAACTATGTTCTCCCAGGAGAACATAGTTATAACAGTAAAGTTGCTTTTTTTCCTCTCTTTTTAGTTACTTTTCAGAACTTGTTTACTGACGTGGAGAGAGAAAACAAACAACTTTAATGTTATAACTATGTTCTCCCAGGAAAACATAGTTAGAAATAGTGGCTGTAGATAACCTTATCTAAAGTGACTGTAGAAATATTTTTCTCATATATATGGGGTAAACATTTCTGCAGCCACTTTAGATAAGGTTATCTACAACCATCATTTTTAACTATGTTCTTCCAGGAGAATATAGTTTTAACAGTAAAGTTGTTTTTTTCCTCTCTCTTCAGTTACTTTTCAGAACCTGTTTGCTGATGTGGAGAGAAAGAAAAAAACAATTTTAATGTTATAACTTTGAAACTTATTTTTTTCTAGTCCCACCTTTTTTTTTTCTTTCTCTCTTCTCAATAGGTCTCATCTATTTTTTTTATGTGTATGAAATTATTTTGTTTTATGTAATATGAGAATGTATTCCTCTGTTTTTAATTAAAATTATCAGAATAAGTATTTGAAACCTATTTTATTTACATAAATAAAAATATAATAAGAAATAAAAGAAAAATATTTTAAAAAGATGAAAATTTTAAACGAAAACATATATTCAAAATTTTTAAAGCTTTGTTATTAGAAGAGAATTTCATCTAAAAAGATATGCTCAAAAAGATTTGGATGCATCAAATCATAGTAACAGATATGACTCTATTCTTTTTAATCACATTTACAACGTTTTGGAGGAGAGGAGAAAATCGAATAAATTATTATTAGGGTAGATGGTAAAATTTCTAAATATAAATTTGGAATAAGAATATAATTAAAAATGTATATATGTACGCCAAAAAAGTTGAGTACATAGTAAAAAAAATTCCTCCTTACAGTTTTTATTTTTGATAAATAGCTTTTAATTTTTTTATTTATTATAAAAAAGTCTTTTTTATGATAATAGCTTTTATAAAAATATATATTTACTTAGGCTTCCCATCCTAAGAGGACAAGTTTAAAAAAAATCCGGCCAAATAAGTATTGAGTGAGTGATTTCTAAGGCTACTTTTATATATCTAATAATGGATGTGATCAAATCCTATTGTATTTGTACATACCATGACGATGTTCCTCTACTAGTGATTTAATGTAGCTTTAATCCATGTGTATTCATTGGAACAAGTTGGAGATGTACTAAACATTTCGATGCTCAAATCAAATTTTGTGTAAATAGAATTTATTTATATAACAAAAGATATGTATGTTTGGTTAATATAATTATATTTATAGTGGAGAGATGGCCAATTTTGATAGATGTCCCTTATTACTGCTTAAAAGTGATGAGATAGCATGTCTTTCAATTAATCCTTGTATAGGTGGCCTGAGATGGCCTTTGTAGAAGAGTTGCAAAAGTTGTTGGGACAACCTTTATTGACTGAGACATCATATTGGAGATACTTTTTTTTTTATGACGAAGGCTTTAAATATGGATCTTATATATATCATTCCGATGAAGATAAAATATGATATGATCAAAAGAAATAAAATTATTATACTATTGTTTAGAGATTTTTTTTGAATAAAAGGGTGAAATTTATATTTTATTGTTTGACAAGCAATCAAAATGATAACACAATTAGTAAATGGTAAATTAATTCTACGATATATCCCAGATTAGGAGCAAGAAAAATAGAGATTATTAAATAGAACTGGGTGGGAATGGATTTTATAAAGTTACAAACCATTCTACTTCATTTTAAACAATTCAAATAATAGCAAGTAATATCATTTCATTTCTCTTAATTCTAGCCCTTTTATGGAATGAGATTATGAGATATTTATTCTATGCAATTTTTTATCTTAACAAATGCGAAAATTAGTTTTACTTTCAAATAAAACATGAAATAAATTCACCTTTGTGCATACGAAACCAAATGTAATATTGGTTCCTAGCTCTATTTGATTAATTATTGTATCTCAAATTTTCTTTTTACTCTGCTAAACTTGTATTGCCAACTAAGTTATATTTCTCAGATAAAATAAAATTAAACTTTTTTTTTTTTGGAGAAAGGAAGAGGTTGTGAATTGAAGATGTGTTATTGCATTAAAGTCAACAAGAGGAGTTGCTTTGCTTTGATTCATCACAACCAATAATTACGACTTCCACTCTAACTTGCACGCTCGCTCACTCACTAGCCGCACTCCAATTCTTAAAATCAAAAAACGGTGCTGGTCTTGATGTGACGTCGTTTCACTCCGCTCCAATCCACCTTCCCCAGAATCACCATCACCATTCACCACTAACTCCTATTCCATTCCAACTTCTAAGTTCTAAACTCTCAATTCTTCTGTTTTATTCAAACGAACCTCCACTCTCTCTTTCTCTCTCTTCTTTCTCTCTCTAAATATGGACCAACAACAACAACAACAACAGCGCCACGTCAGCAGCAGCGGAACTTATAATCCCGTGCTCCGCTGCCCCACTATGCGGACCACCTTCACCCTCCCCTTCGCTCGCCTCATCGCCGCCGACCGCCGCCGCATCTTCCTCTCCGACTGCACCGACCGAGGATCGGACGATGACTTCGACGGCGAAAACTGCGCGTATTCGAGGCCCTTGCTGGTTCTGGACTTGGTGTGGAACCTGGCTTTCGTCGTGGTGGCCGCCGGCGTGCTTCTATCCACTCTCCGCGAGCGACCGTCCACTCCGCTGAGGCTTTGGCTCTGTGGCTACGCCTTCGAGTGCGTTCTCCATATGGCTTTTGTGTACTTCGAGTATCGCACCGCAATTCGCGATTCTTTGTCTCACACTCCCTACAGGTAACTCTACTTCTTTTCCAATTCCTCTGTCAACTGAAGAATTTGATTAGATAGTAGATACCAATAAAAGTTCCTTTTTAATTTGTAATTTTCATGAATGTTATGTGCTTTCTTTGATGAATACGATAGAATTTTTGTGTGCTTCCTCTTTCATTTTACATATTTTTTTAGTAGCGTTTTTTTCTTCTTCTTCTTCTTACGGTTTGATGAGAAATTTCGAATTGTTTTTGCGTTTTGGTGAACTTTTTCGATGTGTGGATTAAGTGCTTCGCTTTCTTTTGGGATGGAGCTGAGTCTCATAAAGTGACTTTATTCACTATATATCTTTAATTCTTGATGTCTGAATCATGAGTAGCTCTGTGATGTTGTTAGCCATTAGACATTTGATGGTGTTGGATTGTGCCATGATGATGCATTATTAGTAGTGGATGAACTTGAAATTAGAGAGTATGCTGAATTCTGTGTCTAAGCCAGACCACCCAAGGGTATAATTATATTAGCGAGGTATAAATTACTGTCATAATCACAATAGCAATTACCATCTAAAATTGCTCATGGATAATTATTGTTGTGGAAATTGTGTATTATCAATAAGAAGAGAAAGGTTACAGTGTATTTCTCAAGAGTCTTATTTTCCAGATTCGAATATGTGACTTTTTAGTCACAACGGAACAACTTTATCACTACTCCAAGCTCTCCCTTTTCAAAACTGTAAACTAATAAATACACAAAATCAATCCTAATCAATATTGGGGAAATACGGAAAACTAATTCTAATTGATTCCTATGAATTGGGGATACATTTCCTTAAATATGAAATACTTACAAGGGTTTCCAACAATTGTGTATTGGAAGGATCTGACCTGTCTTTTTCATGTGTTGAGGACTGAGTGATTGATGTTCAAGGTGTTATATGAGAAGAAAAATGATTTTTCTGTTGTCGTGTGCTTTGGTTTTCATTCCTTTACATTGGCAGATGATTGAAATTTCATTTCACTCTATTCTTTATTTCTTTCAGCATTGTGAAGAAGTTAGAGCCTATGAACACTCTAGCATCATCTGTTTGGTGGGTGTTTGGATTTTATTGGATTGTTGTGGGTGGCCAAGCACTTCTGGAAGATTCTCCACGTCTCTACTGGTAAGAACCTTAGGGTAAAGTTGGAGTTGGGGGGGTGGGGGATAACAAAAGAATGCCAAAAAAGCATAATCAAAGTAGTCAATATTTGTACAACTGGGTAACCTTCTTTGTCTTTATGTAAAACAGCAGTTTAGAAGAGAAACAAGAACTTTTATTGGGATTGAGCCTCTTGTTTCAGACTCGGGCTTTGTCAAAATACACAGCTCAAAACCAGAATAAATTATAATATAATTTATCAGTATTTTACTAATTCAATACTTGTTTTCTTCATCTTCTAACATAGACAGCTCTTATCTAACATGGTTCTTCAGTGTTATGTTTTCTAACATAATTTATTGGGTGTATAGATTGCTCAATGATGTATTTATCACATTCTTGCAGGTTAACGGTGGTCTTTCTAGCCTTCGACATATTTTTTATTATCTTTTGTATTGGGATGGCGTGTATAATTTTCTTTGCTATCTTCTGCATCATCCCAATAATAGCGTTAGCTTATGCTATAAGAATCAGGGAAGGTGCATCGGAAGAAGATATCAGGTCACTTCCGAAGTATAGGTTTAGTCAGTCAAATTCATTGGTGATGGTTGATGACAACAAGATGCCACTTGTTAGAGCAAGAACCGATTCATGCAATGGAGGCCATATCCGTGAACTTTTTCTCCATCCAGAAGATTCTGTGAGTACTCACTGTGTCTTCTCATATCTCCCATCCCATTCAGAAGTGTTAATATCATTTTGTTGGTTGTAACTTGTAACTGACTGTCTGTCTTTTCATTTAAAATTTTATTCCCTTTAACTGCCTCATTTGATTTTTGTGTTATTCTGACATTTGATCTAGTATATCCTTCGTTAATTACTCATTTTTGTTGCATTTCTTCTTTGTTCAGTGCATCTAACTTGTTCATGCTTAAGTTTTTGTAAGGAACTGGAATTTTGCTTTTTAGAGCTCTATCAGCTTTGACGAAGGTTCATGTTAAATATCAATGTCCATTCTTTAGTGTTGGTCTAAATTGTTAAGGCTTTAGCCCATTGGGTTGGGTGGTTCTCTTACAAGTTATCTCGACAACCTTTTTTATATCCTTTTTTTAACATTATTTTTGGTCCGGGGATTGTCATGTTTATTTTACATTGGATATAGACTTTGTTATAGCCGTAGACTCGTAATACTGGGTAGTGTAGGAGTGGGAAGAGAATTCATGAAAAGGGTGGCGCATGTAAGTAATGGGAGCATTTAATACAGGAGACAAATTTTGGGGTATTTTTTTTGTGTTTAAACCATTTATTCATCTTCTTTGGAGTGTTGGGTAATATAATCATAACAATAATTAAAGAATGGTCATAATCACATAGTGGATTTGTATTTATTCTCTAATAATCACAGTGTCTACACTGCTACCCACCATCCTCTTATAGCGCAGTTTTGGGTCAGCCGACGCAATCCTCTGGATTTAATATTCATCTCCAAAGTGTTATCCTGATTCATCTAGATTTGCTTGAAACTATTTATTTTTCTTGGGTGAAAATTGACATTGTGAACTTATTATGGCCTGAAAATTGCTTATCATGATTCTTTGCTGCATGTCATACAATTGAAATACATTATGAAACTACTGGATGAGAATTAAACTGTTTCTGATTATGTTGTAGGAATGCTGTATCTGCCTATGTCCATATGTTGATGGAGCAGAACTGTATCGCCTTCCCTGCTCCCATCATTTTCATTGTGGATGTATCAGCCGATGGCTTCGGACTAAAGCAACCTGCCCGCTCTGTAAATTTAACATCCTTAGAGGTGATACCTTGGTTTGACCCCTCCTTGAGACAAAGATTGGACGACACACTGAGGGCAGTATCATCCAGAAGGCACATGACTCTGGAGAGCCAAAACATTTGCTAATGTTCTGACAAGTGTTGGTAAATAAGTAGAGAAGAAAAGGAAATGCTCCGACCCTTCATCTTTTACCGGGTTCTAATCTTAGGATTTCAGTTTTCATAAAGATCTTTCATCTTTTGAGTAGAATGTTCTTAAGTTTATGATGGGGTATGTATATATGGTTAGGCCCGTGGATAGGGTCTCCCCTATAATTTGTACTTATGCGGCGTTACAAAAACAATTTCTGTATAGTAATTTTTTTTTTTTGAGCTCTTTCCCCATCTCCACCCACAAACAAATTCAAGACTACATATACCCCTCAAACCCCGAAAATAGTGGGATGGGAAAGGGAAAAGGGGATTAGGAATCAACATAAAATTGACTATAGGTTTGCGGTCGGACTTTGGAGTACTATTAAACAATGCACTTAGCCATTTGTTCACTGAAAATAATGAACTCAGAATTCGGTTTTCCTCAGATTTACTCCAAAAAATTTGATCAACAAAAGATGGATATTGCATTTGGTAAAAGCAAGATATTGAGGACATTATTCACTGGCATCAGAAGACAGCATTCATTCCATTCCTCAACTTTCTTCTGAATTAAATGATAGAATTTGCTCTTTATTTCTTCACTGATTTTTATTTTCTTTTTTCATTATTTGACTTGCACATAACTTGGAGAACATATTCACATGCCATACAAAACCGGCAAAATGGTATCAATTGGACATCCAAATAGACCAACCATTTCGTCTATAAAGGTTATGGTGGCATGGATTCCAAATCAAACACCTATTTCAATTTCAAATTTAGAACAAATTGGTAACTGCAAATTAAATTAATTTCTGTACAGCAATGCTTTTTCGTTGAGTACATTTTCGCCGCCTTCACCCACAAATAAAATCAATACTAGATTACAGAAAATAGTGGTATGGTAATGAGGAAGGGGGGGCGCATAAAACTTGACTACAAGTATAAGTTTTGGAATATAGTATTAGATATTGTAATCACCATTTGACTGTGAACAAAGCTAATAATTTTTAGGATTAGTGAAAGCAATCTTAAGTTTTTCGTTCCCGATGCTATGCCACATAGCGCTTCTCTCCCGATTGGCAACTACTAAACTTTGAATCTTAAACAAAATGTCTTCGAATTGCTTTGTGATCGAGTGCAATCTGGCAAGCATGAAGAGGACAAAATGCCAGGAGCACCTTGTAAGAGTGTTAGCTATCAATTATGACTATTTTTAATGGCTTAGTTTTTATAATATTTGAGGTGAATGCTGGATATTAGTGCATGGTAATGGGCCAAATGAGTACCAATCAGCCCAAAGGTAAAAAAAAGAGAGAAAGAGGTAATTTGATGATTTACTATTCTCTTTTGTTATTTTTACTGCAGTTTGAAAGCAAGATCAAATCTGAACCATTGGATGGACAAAGAGATGGATGGACAAAGAGATGGATGGACAACAATGCATTTTGAGGCAGCTTTATAATTTTTAGTTAAATAGGAGTCTGAGTCATTTTAGGGTCAGAGACCGTACTTGTTAGTTTCAGTTTTACGTTTAGAATCTTTGTATTTTCTCTCTTCGAATCTGAGTGTTAAGAAATTGTCTTGAAAGCTGGTGCTTGTTCTTCAATTCTTGATCTCGAAGTGCATTGACAACGCAACTTCAAGGAAAGGAACCACGGATCTGCATACGAGCTACTGTTTTCACATTTCTGATCTTTTTCTTCCTAGCTCTAGTTTAGGAACTTTGACTCGTTAAGAACCGGTTTGTAACTTTACCTTGAGTTTTCTTTCATGAATGTTTGTGATGCATGTTTCTTTACTTTTAGATTTGTAATATTTTTGAATATGGGTTTCTGATCTTTTCCTCTCTGGGATTCACAATGATTGGGTGAGTCTTTATTTTTCTGAACACTGTGATGGTTTGCTTTAGTTTCATTTGATTAGCAAGATTTTGATTTTAAGTTCAAGAACACCATGGGAATGGATCTTGGAGTAATTTTTGCATAACTGTGATTGGGAAATCAGGTTATGTCCCTTGTTAATTGAACCCTTGAGGTTAGGGATAACCCAAGGAGGTATTTGATATAATTTTTAAAGATTTAGAAGACTTTGGGAAAAGATCCTTCTAAAGATTAAAATCTGGAACTGGGAAGTTTCAGATAAAACAGCCATAGTAATTCGAATTCTGATACTAAAGTGTCGTAGCAGCTAAAAAACGCAGGAATGCAAAATTTTTCCTTCATCCATGATTCAAAGAATTCCAGAACCTTATAATTGATACATTTGTGATTAGATATCTCTCTGTTAAATTTTGTTTAATACAAATCTGATAAACACCTCGTTTCATTTAGAATTTTCTTAGTTTTAAAAGATTGATCACTTAATTTCAAGAAATTAGAAATAGGAATTAAAAAAGGAAAACTAAACAAACCGTTCCCTGAGAACGATAACTCTTTCTTTTGAAAATTACTACCAACAAAATGGCGCCGTTGCCGGGGAACGGTGTTTGATTTAGTTTCTTTTTAAAATTCTGTCTTTTAGTTCTTGAATTGGTTTTCTTTCATTTTCATTTTTAATTTTTCTTGAACTTACATTTTCCTTGTAGATTTTGCAGATCAATAATTTTTTACTGTGAAAATAGATTGATACACTTAGCATTCTGCCAAATCGAAAAAAAAAAAAAAAAAGTTTGGTTGTTAAACACTCTACAGGGGAATCACAATGGCATTGGCAGCTCAACTCGCAGCTTTGCGTAACACAATGAAGGATTTGGTCATGGTTATGGAAGAATCCAAGCAACCAGCCCCAGCTTCAATAGTTGCTACAGCACCTATATGCTCACTTTGCTATGGTGCTCATCTATTTGAAGAATGCCCCAACAACCCAACATTGGTTCTTTATATGGGAGGCTTCAACTACAATTACAACAACCACAACCAATTTGATCAGCAGGGATGGCTGAACCAAGGATGTAATTTTGCCCAAAATCAAGGCCAAAGTTACCTATACCAGCAGCCTTATCATGGATGGCAGCAGTCATTTGAACCAGATGAACCTTACTTACCTTGTTTTGTGCAGTCTCCTTTTGTTGAACAGCTAGAGCAACATGTTGCAGAAGCTCAACCTCCAAATGAGCAGTGGATGAATCAAATGCTAGAAAATCATGAAGTTATGCTTCAAGGTCATGGAGCTATCTTGAAGAGCCTTGAGATACAAATGGGGCAGATTGCTTCTGCCCTTAGTAGTAGACCTTTGGAGACACTACCAAGTGACACAAAAATACCTAAAAGGGATGGAAAAGAAGTGTGCAAAGCCCTCAACTTGAGGAATGGACAGCAAGTGGATAACTTTGTTACAGCCCAACCATCAACCACTCAATCCTCACCTCAAGACAAAGATGATGAAGAGGAAAACATTGTTGAACCAGTAAGTGCAGCAATGAAATCAAATGAATTAGACAAGCCTATGCACAATATTGAGGCTCATCAACCTATATCAAAGGCAAGACAGATCCCTTCTCCTCAAAGACTCCAAGAGCAGCAACAGGAGCACTGTCTCTCCAACAATTTGTCAGCTAAGCTGGAAAATCCAGGTTCTTTTACAATAACTCCTCAAATAGCTGATAGGTCACTTGCACACCATGATGGAAAAATAGAGAACAAATCAGTGAAAGTTTATAGGTTTATTTTTCCAGCAAATTTCATAATAGTTGATTTTGAAGCTGACAAGGATGTGCCTATTATATTGAATAGGCCATTCTTAGCTATGGAGAATGCTATAATTGATTTTAAAATAGGAGAACTAACCATGGGAGTTAATGAGGGAAAGATAACTTTTAATGTTTTAGAAGCCATGAATTTCATTGATGAAGATTCTAATGATTGTTCTGCTATTTCTGTTTGGGATCATCTGGTTAATGATAATGTGTTTTTAAATAGTAAAAATACCAACTTAGGCGAAGGCAGCTTCAATCATATAGAGTCTAAACCAACCAACCCACTCTTGAAAGATTTGATTCAAAAGAAAATAATCAATTGGTTGGATACAGGACAAATTGTTCTGAATTTCAAGATAAGAATCAAATTGTTTCCGTGCAAGATTCAATGGGTAAAGCATTATTGGAGCAGACATGTGAACAAAGAGAAGACTTTTATTTCTTTATTGGATACTGGCTGAAACATTAAATAGGATTTAAGTAGTGGTTAGTTAGTTAGTTTGTTATGTTTTGTTTAAGTCTTCGTATTTTTTTTATTTTTTTTTACAAGTGTGTTTGTGTTTTAGTTCCACGAAGGAGTTTTGTTTGTGTTACAGTCCATGTGTAGTGTTGTCCTCTTTAAGCCAATGGAAATTTGTTCTGAGATGAAAAAAAAGGAGTTGACTGAAGACCTTAGTTAAGCTAGGCTTATAATGTGAGTGTGCATTTTAAGAGTGAGCGAGTTATTAAGTTTGGGGTAAGTAAATATTGAAAATAACAAGTCACTTGAAGGGAATAAGAGTGTGCGCGTGGCTTGGTAATAATAAAAAAGGAGAGTGAGAAGCTTGAGTTTATAACATTGATTGTTCACTTGAACCTTTGTTTGAGTGTTTGATCCTTTTAAGTTCATTTGCCCAGCAATCTGTTAACTGAAAGATAACACGTAAATGGGTAGGACTTTACATTTTGATCAAACTATCTGAGACTAATAAACCCATTAAAATTAAGTTGAGAAGAAACAAGTGTGTTATGGGCTGCTACAAATTATATGGAGCTTAATTCTACATGAATAATTTTTTTTAGCCCAATAGTGTTTAGCCCATTACACTCTTAACACATTTTATCTTTTCAAAACAGACAATGGTCAGATTATTATTATTTTTTCCCATTATTTTCCTCTCTCTTCCTTCTTACCTCTCTTCTTTCCCAATCACTTATGCACAAATCAATCTCAACTATTTGATCTAGTTAGGAGATTAGCTGAATACAAAGGTATTTCAGACGATGGTTTGAACCATTATTGTACCTCTGAAAATAGTCCAGTAACCTGTAAAAGGCATTACAAGGCAGTGACATGACTTATCCCTGCATAAGTCATATATAGTACTATCCCAAGAAAAAGAAAACCCCATATCTCTCTTTCTTCAAGTTCAGCCGAGAATACCCATTTTTTTTTAGTTGCTCTTCACCGCCTTGTTTGCTGTCGATTTAGCTGCATAGGGGTTGATATTGCGGTGGGTTTCATTTTCGTCCAAGCTCAAGCGAGAACCTTTGGATTTCATTACATACAGATCTTGGTTCGTTTCTCTCAAATTCTCCTCACCGCTGTGCGAACTCGGGTATGTTCAATAAAAAAAAATTTGATTTTGCTTTTAATTTTATTCTTTTGATCCTGTGTACCATTATTCCCTTTGATAGACAAACCATTAGTCCGATCGTTTGGGTTCTAATTTTTATTTTATTTTTATTATATTTAGGACTTTTTTTTGTTTTTTTTATTTTTTTTTATTTTTTTTTCTGAATTGTAATAATTTTTTTTGTTTGGGTTTGATTTCATGTGAGGAATTTTAATTTTAATCTTTATATTTATATTTTTATTTATTTTCTTTTCTTTTCCTTTCACTTAAACCACTGTTGCATTTTTGCTTTGAGTTATATCCTATTTTTCTTTTCCTTGTCTGTATACTCTCAACTCTATCTTACCTTTATCTGACATGTTGTGAGAAATGAAAACAACAATATTGCCAAGAAATGTAGGTACTCCCTGATTTTGCGATTTTGCATGTGCCTGTGAAATGTTTCATCTCAAAATATATTTTTATTTTATCTTACATGAGTGGTATGTCTAATTTTCTGAATATGATATTTTTGTTAAATTACTGTCATTTATAGGTGTTTGTTTCTCTGTTGTAACATTGACGATAGACACACGCATTTGTATGTATTCATGCATTTATAATTGTTATCACCATGTGCTTAATGACCATATTGAAAACCATTGTAATCCAATGCTATATTTCCTAATGGATTTCAGGCTTTGGTATTAGAGGTATGTGATGAGACTAAATCGCCAAAAGGAGATAAATTAGAATGCATCAAATTAATTATGGTAGAATGAGTTGTTGTATTTTGAGTTAAAGCTCTTTGATTAAAATTCTTCTATAAATGCATACAGTCCTTGTTATAATACAAATAAGACGTGTGCATTTTGTGTTGAAATTATTACAGCCCTCAACTATCCATTTACATCAACAGTTTTATTTGATTATCTTGAGTATTCAAATAAAATTGTAAATGTGTTTCTTATATTCTGTAAATGCTTTATTTTATTTATTTATTTTATTGTTGATTCCTTTTGAGATATTTCTGAGTGGCCTTTATTTATTAACAGATTCATTTTCTTTCTATTTGCTCACTGATTCATATTTCAGTACAACAGCAGCCCAATCTCTTGTTGGTACCCAGGTTCTTAATTTAATTATTATAATTTATTTATTTATTTATTTATTTATTTTTTCAATTTATTGTTTTTATATATATTTATGTTCTGCTGTGAGGACCCAACTTGATTTTAAGTTTGGGGTGATTAATTGCTATTACCATTTCTTTGCTGATTGGTCCATAAAATTATATAATTCTCTCTGTTCTGTGCTGATTTTATTTGAGTGGTAACATGGAAATAATTTATAGCATGATGTGTTTAACATTATCACTGATTAAGTATAGCCAGATTTAATTAAATTAATTCCGAGTCAATTAAGGATCTATGCTTAGTTGATAAGTAGTTATATAAGCTGCAAATCAAATTTACAAGCCATAATTTTTTGTGATCCTTAATTTGATGATTCACTGAAAACCCACTGATTAACAACCCATGTGAGATATTTGAACCTAAACACTCTATTCATTTGTGAGTGGTCATTGTGCATTGGTGCTTTGAATACTGCACTCTGTTTGGATGACTAATATGCTATTTCTGTGTGATTGGGGCATTGTTTCTGAATGTATAGCCTAGAGCCAAAAGCCTTACCCTTTGATTATATCCCTTGGTCCCTATATTTGAGCCTGAGACCTTTCTTTTCTGATCATGTACCCTGATATTATGAGCCAATTTCCTTGTCCACCTTGTATAGCTGTTTTAGTATTTAGCTACTTCTCATTAGCTCAGAAATACAATAAGCTAAATGAGGCAAAATGAAATTGGTTGTAAAAAAAAAAGGGAAAAAAAAAGAAAAGAGGATCAGGAGGTAAAAAAAAATCGAAGAAAAAAAGGAACAAGTGATTTTATAAAAAAAGTTCTCTGTTTAAAAAAAAAAAAGGAGATCTCTGAGCTTGCCGTAAAAAAAGAAAAGAGGAAAAAGGCAAAAGTAAAAAAAATTGTGAAGGTGCTCAATAAAAAAAAAAAAGAGAGAAAGAAGTTATAAAAAGGGGAGAAGAGAGTCACTAATTTCCCTTTGTCTTGTTTAGGCAAAAATCAGAAAGAGCTAATGAGGACTAGTTAGACACTAAGGGTTAGCTTAATTAGCCAAGTGACTAGAAAAACAAAGATCCTAGCCCTGCCTCATTACAAGCCTTAAAGACCCTTTGATGGAGATAGCATATTGGACTTCAAGTTTCTAAATGGTAGTGTAGGTTGAAAGCATTCATGCATAATGACAATGAGTGACCTCCCTTATAAACAGGAGAGAGTATGAATGATTGAATGTATCTGGCAAGAAATTCAGTGGAATTTCAATTGAATCATTTTAAGTTAAGGGTTGCAACTAAATGAATGAGCATGAATTTTTGATTGAATGTTTATGTAATTGCTGATTGACTGGAGTTGGGTGATTAATTGGTTGTAGGAATTGGTTGACATTAAACCTGGTCAAAGCTTTAAGAAGAGTGATGTTTTGCACGGATGGCTGATTTAATTTAACTAAGTTATTGTAATCATATCTGTGTTGATATCTAACTTATGAGTGAAGTTTGTCTGATTACTTGAGGGCAAGTAATTAATTAAGTTTGGGGTATTTTGTTAGCTATCAATTATGACTATTTTTAATGGCTTAGTTTTTATAATATTTGAGGTGAATGCTGGATATTAGTGCATGGTAATGGGCCAAATGAGTACCAATCAGCCCAAAGGTAAAAAAAAGAGAGAAAGAGGTAATTTGTGATTTACTATTCTCTTTTGTTATTTTTACTGCAGTTTGAAAGCAAGATCAAATCTGAACCATTGGATGGACAAAGAGATGGATGGACAGCAATGCATTTTGAGGAAACTTTATAATTTTTAGTTAAATAGGAGTCTGAGTCATTTTAGGGTCAGAGACCGTACTTGTTAGTTTCAGTTTTACGTTTAGAATCTTTGTATTTTCTCTCTTCGAATCTGAGTGTTAAGAAATTGTCTTGAAAGCTGGTGCTTGTTCTTCAATTCTTGATCTCGAAGTGCATTGACAACGCAACTTCAAGGAAAGGAACCACGGATCTGCATACGAGCTACTGTTTTCACATTTCTGATCTTTTTCTTCCTAGCTCTAGTTTAGGAACTTTGACTCGTTAAGAACCGGTTTGTAACTTTACCTTGAGTTTTCTTTCATGAATGTTTGTGATGCATGTTTCTTTACTTTTAGATTTGTAATATTTTTGAATATGGGTTTCTGATCTTTTCCTCTCTGGGATTCACAATGATTGGGTGAGTCTTTATTTTTCTGAACACTGTGATGGTTTGCTTTAGTTTCATTTGATTAGCAAGATTTTGATTTTAAGTTCAAGAACACCATGGGAATGGATCTTGGAGTAATTTTTGCATAACTGTGATTGGGAAATCAGGTTATGTCCCTTGTTAATTGAACCCTTGAGGTTAGGGATAACCCAAGGAGGTCTTTGATATAATTTTTAAAGATTTAGAAGACTTTGGGAAAAGATCCTTCTAAAGATTAAAATCTGGAACTGGGAAGTTTCAGATAAAACAGCCATAGTAATTCGAATTCTGATACTAAAGTGCCGTAGCAGCTAAAAAACGCAGGAATGCGAAATTTTTCCTTCATCCATGATTCAAAGAATTCCAGAACCTTATAATTGATACATTTGTGATTAGATATCTCTCTGTTAAATTTTGTTTAATACAAATCTGATAAACACCTCGTTTCATTTAGAATTTTCTTAGTTTTAAAAGATTGATCACTTAATTTCAAGAAATTAAAAATAGAAATTAAAAAAGGAAAACTAAACAAACCGTTCCTGAGAACGATAACTCTTTCTTTTGAAAATTACTACCAACAAAGAGTTAACTCGCCTATCAGCCCAAATGAAAATGAGTTAACCAGAGTTCGGTTTTGATTAGATTCACTCCAAAAATTTGGAACAAGAAAAGATGGTAATTACATTTGGGAAAAACAAGATACAGAGTTAATTATACATATTGGCATCAGAAGACAATGATAGAATTTGCTATATTCTGATTTGTTTACCCATTACTTAACATACAAACAGCATTAAGAAGATATACCAAAGCTATATAAACACAGCAAAATGGGACATAAAGATGAAGGGGGGCAGGGATTCCAAAATCCAACCCACTATTTCAATATTGGAACCAAACTGCGGACAGCTCAATAAACTAAAATTCATGATTGAAAATTAACAAAATTGTCAAAATACACAAGACATTGTGGTTGGGCAAATAACAAATAACAGAAAACAATAAAGGCAGAACTAGAATAATAACCAGAATCAGGACATGAAAATTGTGGTTTTTATATCAGACATTCTGCAACTTCTTCATCTTAGAAGGTGGCCATCTACCCTTCTTCCTCAACTTCCTTTTCCTCACAAGTCTTTTCCTCTTCAACCTTATCTTCATTGCCAGCTTCATCCTCAGCCTCTGCTCCTCCCTCTCCTTCAGCTTTGATTCCAATGGAAGCTTGTCAACCTGAACAACCTCTTTCTTGCTTTCAGAAGGAGGAAGGGACTGGGACCCACCACCACCTTCTTCTTCTGCTGACGTGGCTCCATCTGCACCATCACCATCAGCAGCAGCAGCTCCAACAATCATCCCATCACTCCTCCTTTTTGCAACGAAGGGTGTCCAGATTCGAACACCCTTCAAACACCTTCTGGGCAAAGCAACGTGTGCTCTTGAAACTGACATACCCAACAACACAGTTCGAGAAAGTTAAGGGGGAAACAATACAACAATTGTATTTCGGAGAAATTAAGGGGAAAAAAATAAAATAAAAGAAGGAAAAATCAAAATTTGTTACTTACTTGGGGCGGTGCCAACTGCAAAGATGGACGAAGAAGAAGACGGAAATGATGAATGGGGAATGGTAAATTTGAAGGAATTGAAACAGAGAAGAGCCATGTTTTTGAGTAGGGTCTCAATTTCTCATGTTATTTGTGCAAATGAAAGTGTAGGTTTTTGGATAAGACACAGCAATGTCTCCTCCACCCACTGTCCCAGCTTGCCCATAAGCTCTTGTGTTTTATGACCAAGTTAAAAAGGTTAGGGATTACAACATCAATTTCAAATTAGTTTAGTTTTATGTTAAGAAAATATTTTGAAATTGCTATTGAATTATTGTTAAGGATATTAATCAAATAAAAAATAATTGTCATGTATATAAATTATTAATACAGAGAAGGATTATACTTATAACATATTTTTGTTTACAACCTCTTACAACTATATTTTAATAGTTAATTTCCGTCAATCAACAGTTATCATTTATTGTGAATCAATAATTAATTAATAAGTTTGATTTGCGAAAATAATAACCGTTGATTGGCAGAAATCAAATGTTAAGATATATAGTTGTAAGATGTTATAAACGAAAATATGTTGTAAGTATAATCTTCTTCATTAATATAATGTTTTTAGTCTTTACACATGAAACATATTATTGTAGAATAACATTTTGAAGATGAGAGTGTTCGCACAAATAATTTTCAGGATTAATGTTTCTTATATTATATGAGATAATTTTATTTTTTACATATATAAAAATATGTGAGACTCATGTGATCTCATATGAAAAGAAAAGAAAATACGAGCCACCATATATTTTTATATGAGTGTAGTAGATGAAATTATCTCCTACAACATAAAAAATATTAATCTCCTAATTTTCAATATAATTAATTGAATCTTAAGAAGAGAAAGTCAAAACGGATTGAACTCGTCAAGTCAACTCATGAATCCACCAAAATGAAGGGACTGTTGAATTGTGTATTTTAACCCACCAACTCAAATAACTTGCCTATAGCTACACAGATTAAAAAGGGTTATTGGTGTGGCGAGTCGAGTAAGCCTACATATAATTTTTAATATATATATATATATATATATATATATATATATATATATATATATATATATTAAATGTTAGAATATGACTTAATTGGTCTATATGAGTGACTATTGTGTGAGATAAAATCTTTTCTTTTAGGGCTATAATATTATTATATTCCCACAAATATTGTTATTTATTCACTTTTAACTTAAATTAACACAAGAAATAAAAGAAACTTAAGTTTGTTTTGGATTTAATTACTAGTATCTATACAAATCAAACTAATTTTATGCAATTCAAGTTATAGGATGCAATGATATGTTCATCTGCAAATATTTACATATTTGATATCATTATTTTGTTATATTAAGACACTAAAGTTATTAATTAATCTTCATATATTATTTTTATAGTTATGTTAAATGAATTTATTAGTTTAAATCATTCTTTTTTCTTTAATTTATTGCTTGATACTTTTTTATGCTTGAGAAATATTTAGATGTTACATGTTTTATTTCCAGAAAAATATATATTTTGAGATGTAGGAAGAGTTGATCTGCTACTTGTTTCAAAATGAGTTGTTGGGTTGATATTTTCAACTCACACATTAATGGCGGATCAATCCATGCCGCCCCATTTTTACTGGTTAAAAGCGGATTGGGCCAAGTTGGCCCTTTTTTCATTTCTTTATATTATAGGCATAATAGGTTTTTAAGCTTTTCTGTATTTCTCTCCACAGGGTAATATAAGGAGACTTTGCTAAAAAAAAATTTCTTTTGGTAATGCAATTTTTTTTATCCGGTTTAGTGCTTATTTAATAACATATTTTTAAAATAAAAATATTACAAAAGCATTAAAAGAATTTTGAAAAGCAATTATTTTATTAATATATTTTCATATCTAGTTTTTAAATCAAATAACTAAATTTAAATTGCCGAACAATTCAAAACGAGATATTCAAGAAGTTCGACAATGATTTTTTTTTTTTTTTTTTTAACTTTCAAAATTTCCAAAACATTTTCATGATAATTTAGCATATCCATTATAACCATTATAGGGCCTCACATGCCCTGAAAAACGAAAGCCTAATAGGTAAAATTCCGTATTTTACAAACATAACATATCCCAGTTTTGCAACGTGTGCTCTTGAAACTGAAATACCCAACAACACAGTTCGAGAAAATTAAGGGGGAAACAATACAACAATTGTATTTCGGAGAAATTAAGGGGAAAATAAAAGGAAAAATCAAAATTTGTTACTTACTAGGGGCCGTGCCAACCGCAAAAATGGACGAAGAAGAAGAGGGAAATGATGAATGGGGAATGGTAACAGTAAAGGAATTGAAACAGAGAAGAGCCATGTTTTTGAGTAGTGTCTCAAATTCTCATGTTATTTGTGAAAGTATTGGTTTTTGGATAAGACACAGCAATGTTTCCCCACTAAGGGAAAAAAATTAATTTATTATAAATTAAATAAATAATTATGAATATATATTTGTTTTTATACTATTTATAAATCTATTGCAGGATATCATGCTTGGATTGAGCATGACCACTCACGTCTAAATTAGGCATGACCCACGAGGCACTCACGCCTAATTTAGGTGTGACTCATCTAGTGTTGACATATGACAAAAAAAGTTAACAATTTACCGTAAAACTTCGGAAAACCATAATTTTTGACTCGGGTATTTGAATCAGGTAATTTTTTTTTGATTCCACGTAACTTTTTGAGATCTACGCAAAGACACCTCATTTGACATATTTTATCTCTCACAAACACAGTTTAAATTTGCAACAAAAAGTTGAAACTTGATAAACTCGGTCTGAAGTATTTATCACATATTGGATAAGAAAGAAAATTAGACAATAACAAAGTAACGAAAATTAATCTCAATTACTAATACAAAGAGATCATAAAATATTATTTTATTTCAGATTTTGGCACATAAGTTTTATAGTAGTATCACATTTACGTGAAAATTATAAAACTAAATAAAAACAAATTCTTAACTCAATTCAAATGCTATATTTATGTAGCAAAAAACTATCCAAAGGTTGAAATCATAATGACAGATAGTAACAGAAACTTGCTAGAATATACCAATAATTTTTTTTGGGTTTAGCTGATGGGTCTTGGGTTTAGAATTTTTTGGACTATGATTGGAGAATAGGCCCAAGTAGCTAGAGAGCGTTAATATATTGGATTGGATCAGTTTTCACCAACCAAACCAAAAATCAATCCAATCCAATTAAAATTTGCAGGTTTATTTTTTTAGTTTTCAATTTTTTGGTTCGGTTACCGCGGTTTGAATCGGTTGAAAGTATTATACACTATTTTATATTTTGGACTTTCTTTTCCACAATATTAAACACTATTTTTTTCAAACACTTGGTAGAAAGTATATATTTTACTATGACATTAAGTATCCTTATTTATAGATGGACTAATATACTTTGGTGCCATCTTTAATTTAGATCACGACTTACAAGATAAAATTTCAATTCACAGTGATAAGAATACAGCCAATAGGATAGGGATATGGAGATTATAGTAGGCTGAAGAATGTGTTTAGTGTTGATTCAGAAAGAACTTGGAGGCTTCTAGGTTTAAACGCTCTTATAGTACCATTGTTGCAAATTCAAACTGTGTTCGTGAGAGATAAAATATGTCAAATAAGATGTCATTGCGTAGATCTTAAAAATTTATGTGGAATCAAAAAAAGGATTACCTGATTTGGATACACGAGTCAAAAGTTATGGCCTTCAAAAGTTTTACAGTTAAATTGTTAACTTTTTGTGCCACGTGTCAACCCCAGACGAATCACGCATAAATTAGGCTTGAGTGCCTCGTGGGTCACGCCTAACTTAGGTGTGACTGGTCACGCCCAATCCGGGTGTGACACACTGCAATACATGCGTAAATAGTTTCAAAATTGCAATAAATTCATAATTTTTTTATTTAATTTATAATAAGCCCTTCACTAGGGGTGATAAACGAATCAGAGGTCTTTGACTTGGCTTGTGAAAGTCTGGATTTACATGTCTAAAATGGATTGTTGGAACCAGACTTATTTGTATAAAAGCTCGTTTAATAAAAAGGCCTCAGACTTCAATTTAAAAGTTCGGTCTTAGAGCATCTCGGACTGACCGAGTATACTAACTTTTATTTTTATTTTATATTTTTTATACTAGTCATAATAACCTTTCCTCTCTCCTCAACCCATTTCACCATATTTTATTGGTTAAATGAACTTTTTAAATGATTTTGTTATATATTATTCTGTTTGGATATACATTGAATTTATAAATCTTTGTGAAATTATTAATGTTGTTGATCGCATATTTTGTTTGGATAAATTTTTGTTGTTTTATGTTTTTTTTAACAGGCTAAACCAAGCTTACATGTAACAGGTTAGACCAGACTAATATATTTAAACACAAGCTAAGTCTTTTAAGATCAAAGTTCGGCCAACTCGACCCGTTAACACCCGTATCCTCTACACACTGTTCTAGCTAGAGGTGAAAAACGGGCTCGACCGGAGCGCGCTAAGCCAGTCCACCAAGCCCATCCCACCACGGGGTAGGTTAGCCCATAACCCATTTTTTCCTTTTTATTTTACACCTGAACTAACCAAACTTAATTTTACTATTTAATTATAAAAGCCATAGAAAATTTACAGCATTTCTTTACTGTCTCAACTACTCAACGGCCATTTCAGGCTCTTGATTCCTCTCTCTCGTTTCAATTACAATTTCACTTTGAAACATTGTCTTCTAACTCTGTAACATCCCGTAGTACTCCGGTTGTTAACATACATGATATTTAGCATACGCAGCGGAAGACTTTATCTTAAAAGAATAATAAAGCGTCTTATAAAAATACGAGTAAACTTTTTCCAAAATATTTTCTAAAACATTTTCAAAGCGTTTATCTGATATATTGAATTAGCGTAACATTGACATCTAAGTCTACAAATAAAACCATCGGTCATCACTAGTGGCCGTTGACCATCCGGGTATGACCTCAAGTGTCATTCCTGACGGAGTCTTACGGACAACATAACGGCTGTATTTCGGATAACTGGAGACATGGGTCCCACACATACAATAACCTGATAGATACAATAATTAAACAGACAGCTCGCAATTCCCACACGGACTGCGATCCCCTATCAGGGTCAATACAAACAATAAGGCTCCATGCCCAAATAACTGAATGCATACATCAAGTCTATATACATTTCAAAGCGTCAAAAAATTAGTAAATAATTCATGGCTCCAATACTACAGTCATGAGCCTAAATAAATACATCACATAGTCTCAACATAAGATAATAGGACATGTTAATAAATATACATGCCATCATAGAGTCTAAACATAATAAAGATAAATCAGTAGCGTCATCCACTACTCCAAGGCGGGGGCCTTGCCCCTAGAAGCATCGCCACTACTCTGGGTACCTGAAATGATGTCCCCAAACGGGGTGAGATAACACATCTCAGTAAGCTCAAGGTTCATAAAGGATCCTCTAATCCCCTGAGCCCACTTCCTGCATGACAAGTCAGATATAAAGCATATAATACAGGCATACAACATAAACATAGCATTATCATATCATCCTTGTGTAACCCCAGGGTCAAAGCCATAGACGGTTACACATTTGTGACTTCAGGGTCAAGCCGTAGATAGTCGACACAACCTCTGTATGCAATAGCTCCAGAGTCAAGTCATAGGCAGCCTACATACCATAATCACTAGCCAGGATTCTCATAATATATATCATCAGTGCATCATCATAACATCAAGAATCATATAACATATATATGAATGTGAATGAATGCACATATACATTATACCACATACTTTCATACAATACAATCATACTGCCCACCATCATGGTGGGGTCACAAGAGAGAGGAGCAACCAGAACTAGGAGCTTGCCTCACTGAGCTTATCACAAGCCCAACTCCAACAGTAAAATATGTATGCTCCAAGAAACCCTTAAGTGCCAAATCCTCTAGGCAAACTAGAGCAGGAATCATTTACATCATTAATACTCAATCACTTAATGATTCCACATTTCATTCTTACATGCCAATAATATGCCCATTACAAGTCTAGACCATTTATTACTTAATTACATGTTTTTAGTGTATTATAAAGTGTTCACTTAGTATACAATTAATCACGTAGTTTAAGCACCTTGCATAATCTTAGAATTACACTCTAGGATCACTAAAGTAACTTAGATTATTTTCAACTCATCCAAGCCATATATATAATTATTAGAAGTTACTAAGGGATTCCCATAAGCCCACTTAGCCTAAATCTCACTTTTACGGTTTTCCTATAACTGTACATGCTTCTGTTTTCTAGTCATTGTGCGCAACCTACTTGTTATAATATTCTCATCTTTTATTATGTTAATATAGACTTGATTACCTTTCCAACAAGTATCACATGCCTCATTTGGAGATTTGTAGCACCGGTTATCACCGTTTGAAGTTGGATAAGCAAATTAGTACTTCTAAATCCTAATTAAGTCCAATTTTAGGGTTTAATAATTAATTAGTTTATTATGCATAGTCCACTCACTTAACTACTAGATTAGTGTTCTAATTAGGTCTTAGTGTTAATTTTAACATAGTGACTCCACCTTAAGCACACATGGCCGAATCATTAGTGGTGTAGATTAGGGTTTTTAAGCTTACCTCTTTGTCACTTCTTTCGTTAATTAGTACCTACCCTTAATTAATCCACTAATTCATGATTTCCTTATTTTTAACACAACTAATTCACATTATACCAAAGGGGGCAGATTTGGTTATTTATGTTTATTAGAGTTTTTAGCCATCATTAATCATGATTAGTAGGTTTCACTTAGAGATAACCCACTTAATTAATCTTTCTTAATTCCTTTTAGGATTTTTCCACACTTAATCACTTCTTAAAAAATTTTAGTCATCAAACCCTAGTCCTCATGACTTGGCTGAATTGTTCAAGGGTCCTCTTAGGGTTCATGTTAATCTTTTTACATGAAAACCACACAAGGATCCAAAGGTGACACCTTTACACATCAAATCAACCATTTCTTGGTTCAAAACTCATACACCCTCAAGAACAATCATCAAAACCCTTACTTTAAATTTTTTTCAACAATATTCCCCCACCCACTAGACAAAAATCGTGGTATTACAAAGGAGAAATGAAGGCATTTTGGGTCATTTTTTCTCAAAGTGAAGCTTACATCTTAAAGTTCACACCTTTAGCTCCAAGCTTCATCTTTTACCAACAAGAATGCTCCTTTAAAAAAGAAGACACCTGCAAAAACATGCTCAAGAGTTAGAGCTCATGAACACAAGAGAGAAAGATGAGGTTTTTCAAGAAAAGTTTAAGAAACTTACACCAAAAATCAAGAGAACCAAACACACAATTGTTGTTCTTCAAGAGAACTCAAGAACACAACTCTATGGCCTTGGAACTTCACAAAACCGTGGTTGTACAAGAGGGAAAAGACCATAAAAATTTGATTCACACCATGAAAATAAGATGGTTGTGAAGAGGAGAGTGAGAGACACAATCTTTGTGAATGGGGTTTAGTGATTTGGAGATGTTTCGGAGGAGAAATCCTAAACAAAAGTGAGAGCAAAGTTTGGAATTTGAATTTTAGAGAGAGGGAGGACGAGGGAGCGCTGAATCAGAATGAGAAGGGAGGGAGAAGGTGCCCTAATTAGGGTTGCCATGTCACTTTAGTGGCACTTTGTCCTTTAGTGAGACTCAGTGTAATTTTTATCTGAACTGTCATCAAATTTTTACTCGTAAACCCCCAAAACTCTAACTTTAAATACTTAACATTAATTTTGTCTAATTATCATGTTCATAACTTTTAAAAATTTGATTAGTAGATCACAGATCCACTAACAATTGTTTAATTGCACTGTAGTCTTTACCGATGTTCTTAACTGTACTCGGATTTCATAATCTTCTTAACTTTAACATTGTTGGTCTAATTATGACTTGTTAGGCATATATTGGTCTTTATTTGCATTCTCTCCTCTTTTTTCCGTTCCAGGATTCTATCGGCTGCTTCTACAACAGTATAAAATATCTGGCAGAAGTGACTTTTCCAAAATATCCCAATATGGGTATCAAACTTCATCAAATCACATACTAACCTCATTCATGATGTTTATATCATTAGATTAGCTCTCTAACTATAATTTGCTAACTTGGAGCTATTCTACTGACTGTTACTGCGTCAGCAGTCAAAAATAGCAGATGAAAATTTACCTGTGTAAAATACCCTCAATATGGATATCAAAATCCTTAGAATTTCATCCTCATTCCATTTATGACCATAAGGTCCTCATCACAACCCTCTAATTTAAAAGTCTTATAATTAGGGTTATTATAAACTCCAACTAAAAACTTACCTTTGCACCCACCCCACTGCTACTAATGTTATTGCTTTCATATTCATATTATCTTCACACTTGGTTTTGTTTTTGCATTCAATTAACTTTTGCTTTGTTGCTACATCTACCGCTTCCCAAGAGGATGTTGTTGTTGTTATCATCTCCAATAATGAACTAGGATTTGTTGAAATTGGCTACATATCCAGTGTTCATGGTCTTCAAGGCGAGATTCGTGTCAAACCAATCACTGATTTTCCTCAGCTGCGCTTTTCCACGGTAGAATTGCTATTTTTTTCAATATATTCTTTTCTTTACTATTTAATCATTAAAAAAATAGACGGGCTGGTATGTCAAGACATGCTTATAGGTAAAGTGGGGCGGAGTTATTTGTAGGCGGATTGATTGTAAGTTGTCCGATTTGCCACCTTATTTATAAGCAATCAGAGCCTTACATAGTGAAGGGAAAAACAAATTAAGGTGGGAAAAAAATGTATATTGTAGAGAAAGAATTTGAGGAAGTAAGTGTGTTTCAAAGGAAAAGATTTGGGGGCATAAGAATCAGAGCCCGACATATTTTTTTGGGTTTTATAAGAGTTATGTTGTAAGAAAAGTGATTGCGTAATGTTATAGAGAATCATTTTACGTGCCGTAATTTCTTTTTTTTTTCCTTCAAAAAGTGTGGGCCCCACAGAATGTTGTGTGTGTAGGAAAGTTTGTTGTGTCATGTTAAATGACAAATGCAAACCCCAATTTTTTTAGGTTAAAAGTTATTTTAAGTAAAAGTTAAAAAAAAGAATTTAAAAAATAAAAATAAAAACTATTAAATGATTGTATCAAGTTGTTCTTAGAGTTTTGAAGGGATAGAGATAAAATGATTTATTATTAAAGTAAATTATTATTGTAAATGTTAACATTTATAAATAAAGTTTAGAACAAGGGTGTTGTTGGAAATAAATTCGAGAACTTCAAAAAGCTGATATATTTTAACAGAAAAATATTTCTACAGTTACTACAGATAAGTTATTTGCATTTACTCTCAAAACGACATCGTTTTGAGTTTGAAAAATTAACAAATTATAATTATAAAGACTATAATAATCCTAAAATAAATTAAAATTATAAAAACACCATGATTTTCGTTCCAAAACGACGTCGTATTTGGGGTGAGCATGACAACCATTCTATTCCCTAGCACTGTTTCTGAAAAGAAAAAATTATTTTCTATTTTTGTGCCTTGGAACAGTTTCTGAGAAAAAAATGTGTTTGATAACATGTTCTATTTTTATTCAGAGAATGAGAATTGTGTTTCGATAACACAACAAATAATATAATAAAAAATAATTCCTATTAAATATAAAAAAATTTCGGATCATCACTTTCCTTTCCATACGGTGTAATTGTGGTGGTGGTGGCGGCGGCGACGGTACGGTAGTGGTTGTAACATCCCGAGTGCTGACAATTGTATGGTTAGTGGAAGAGCTAATGTACACTTGAATGTATGGTTAGTGGAAGAGCTAGTGTACTATCAGCGGGAGGGGCACATGAATGAATCGAATAACACCAAAAAGAGAGGGATTCTTGTGCTGGTATAGGACAACACAACTGAGGATAACTTACAAGAATTAATTGGTACTACCTATACTAACAATATGCAACTACTTTTCGGTAGTCCGGATCAGAAGAACTCCACAGTTAAGCGTGCTTGACTTGAAGCAATTCAGGGATGGGTGACCTCTTGGGAAGTTTTTCCGGGAAGTGTGCGAGTGGGGACAAAGCACGCTGAAAAGTCTCGTGTTAGTGTGTGGGGATAGTCGTTGATGCTTGCAAGTGGGCGGGCGTTACAAGTGGTATCAGAGCAGGGCCTCTCATCCAGTACGTTGTGGTTCGAGGACGAACCAGGCAGAAGCTGGTGGGCATGTAACATCCCGAGTGCAGACAATTGTATGGATAGTGGAAGAGCTAATGTACACTTGAATGTATGGTTAGTGGAAGAGCTAGCGTACTATCAGCGGGAGGGGTACATGAATGAATCGAATAACACCGGAAAGAGAGGGATTCCAGAGATTGTGCTGTTATAGGACAGCACAACTGAGGATAGCTTATAAGAATTAATTGGTACTACCTATACTAACAAGATGCATCTACTTTTCGGTAGCCCGGATCGAAAGAACTCCACGGTTAAGTGTGCTTGACTTGGAGCAATTCAGGAATGGGTGACCTCCTGGGAAGTTTTTCCGGGAAGTGTGCGAGTGAGGACAAAGCACACTGAAAAGTCTCGTGTTAGTGTGTGAAGATAGTCGTTGATGCTTGCAAGTGGCCGGGCATTATAGTGGTGGTGGTTGTGACGACAATGCATGCGACGATGGCAGTGGTAGTGGTGGCGGTGACGGTGGTAGGGGTGAGGATGGTAGTGGTGGAGGTGACGGCAATGGCTGCGACACTGGTGGTGGGTATGGTGGTTGGTGGCGGCAACAACGGTAGCAGTGGCATGGTGGTGGTGGTGACGGTAATGGTTGTGACAATGGTGGTGGCGGTTGGTAGCGGCTGTTGGCAACGACGGCGACAGCGACGACGATGGTGATGGTGACGGTAGTGGCTGCAACAATGGTAGTGGTGGTTGGTGACAATGGTGGTGATCGTAGTGGTAGCGTTGTGGTGGTGGTTGTGATGGCAATGGGGGTGGTGGCAGTGGCGTGTGATGGCGATGGTGGCAGTGACGGCAGTGGTTGCAATGATGGTAGTGGTGGTTGATGGAGGTAGTAGTGATAGTGGTGGTGACGGTGATAGTTGTGGTGGCGGCGGCAGTAGTTGTGGTTGTGATGATAGTGGCATGGTGGTAGTGATAGGTTGTGACGACAGCACTAGTGGTACGATGGCGGCGGCGACGATGGTGGCGGCAGTCGTGTTCGGGATAATGGTAGTGGTGGTGATGATGGTAGAGGTGGAGAGTGATTAAGAGAGATAAGTGTTTCTCATTTTGTGCCCGGGAAAAAAAAAGCAAAAAAATTTCGATTCTTTTTTCTGTTCCCCAGCACAAAAATTAAACTGTTTCATCCAGGAAACAAAAAAATAAACTGATTTTACCAAACATGTTTCCTATCCATTTCTGTTTCCGGGAACAGAAATTAAAAAAGAATTGATTCTGGGAAGGTTGTCATGCACACCCTTGACTTACTGCAGATAAGTTATCTGCAGTAACTGCCGAAAAAGCGAACCTATATTTTAATTAAAGCACCTCTCGGGAGTTTTTAATTTTTTTTCTTTAATATAATTTTTTTAAAAGAATATTTTAAAAATAATTTTGGCTTAAAAACAAGCTAAAAGTAAGAGCTTTCAAGCAGGCACTCAATGTGCTAAATGAAATCTCGCCTTTTTTGTAACTCAACTTGTACGACAATAATTATTATATAAAATTCCATTAAAAATACTTGGAAAATTACGGTAAATATCGGTTACCAATTAAAGCAATTAATGACTTTTAATATAATTAATATCAATTACAAATTAATGTGGCAATTCAAAAATCAGATAATGACACACCAAAAATGATTAAATTAATGTCAACATGCATATGAATATAGGGTTCGCTTTTTTTACAGTCAATGTAGATATTTATCTACATTAAGCCTAAAACGACGTCATTTTGAGGCGAAAATCAAGGTATTTTTGTAATTATAATTTATTTCAGGATTACAAGAGTCTTTTTCATTATAATTTTTTAATCCAATATAACGTAATTTTAGGAGTAATTGTGGATAACTTATCTACGTTCACTGTAGAAATATTAAAATCATAAATATATTAATGTCTATTCATAACACACTACTTTATATCAAAGTTAATGTGTAATATCATATAATTACATATGATAATATATATATATATATATGTAACAGTGTTTAAAAACTCGGCCCGGCCATGGACCCGGCCGAGGTCAGGGGTCATGGAGTCACGGGTTCAATCGGGGGGGTCACGGGGTCACTATGCTGACCCGGTTTAATATATTAAAAAAATATAAATATATATATCATATATAAAAATACTAAAAAAGCAAACCACCAATCATTAAAGATTCAAAATATACTTAACATAATTCACTAATTACACCCACAAGTCAATATTAGACAATCTAATTAAAGTATCAAGATACCAAAGTACAAAACTCATATTCTAATAGGATCGATACGCTGACCCGGTTCTGCCTCTTTGGAGAAGGTCCCTGACAAAGGAAAATTTAAAGGAAGTAAGAATGAGTTTTTGTTTTCCATCGACGACCGTAAGGATTTCATTTGAATAGATAAAATTCTTACCTTTTATAGAAGATTCACGTCTGCGAGGTGTGAAGATTGAAGACATATAGGTCGTTGGGAGAGAAGAGAACGATTAGATTTAGGTTTGCAAGCATTTTTATTTTATTTTTTTAATAAAGCGAAGTTGTTTCATGGAGTTTTTTTTTAAAAAAAAAACATGCAGTGACCCCCTTTGACCCCTCTGTCCCGGGAGTCACTGAAACCCGACTAGATTTTGGGGGTCGGAGGGGTCGATGTGCATATAAGGTCCAACTTGTGACCCCAACCCTCAGATGGGAGGGGTCAGGGTTGACTCGGGTTAACCCGGGGGGCGGGGTGGGGTTTTAAAACACTGATATATATAGGTAAAATTATTTTTGCAGCCGCTTTAGGTACAACAACGACATATGTATGGTTATGATTTCCCACATTTAATGCTTTCATCTTTTGTATGGTATTTCTCGCATTTAATGCTTTCAAGTATATATATGGCAAGTATTTGATTGCTGCACATACACCAGCTGTAGAAATGTAAATCCCATATATATATATAGATATATAGACGAAATAGTGTTTTTTCGTCTATATATAGGATTTCTTCAGAATGTTGAAGACATCCTTTAGTTTTCCAAGTTTTAGAGAGATAGCCTAGAGAGAGACTGCGAGGTACTTCTGAGTTTTCTCTTCTTCTTTGTTTTCTTTTTGAATCTTTCAATCTGTAACTGTAATTTCAATCTTTATGTTTTGAATAAAATTTTTATTTCATATCTACATATGTAATGAACTCTTCTCTTCTCAATCCTTTCACCCAAGTTTGACTTCGGCCTACCGTATACGGCTTGGGTTCTCACCTTAAATTTATTTATGCCTTTAAATTCTGCATTTTAATTTACTGTTAATATTCATGTAGTAGTCTGTCTACTTTCTTGCTTTTCATTTCTGCTCTATTTTACTTCATTTTCCCCCCTTTCCCCTTTTTAACTAAGTCTGACCAGTAAGATATAGTTATAACAATAAAGCTCTTTTTTTTCTCTCTTCTCAGACATTATTGGCTGACGTGACAGAGAGAGAAAATATAATTTTTATGTCTTACTAGTCAAACTTAGTTAAAAAGGGTAGCTTGTAAACAACCTTATCTAAAGTGACTATAGAAATATTTAACACACACACACATATAGGGATATGATCATTTGACACTGATGTTAAATTTTGAAATTTGATACAAAATCTTAACCATTGATTTTCATCAATCAATAGTTATCATTTATTCTGAATTAATAATTAATTAATAAGTTTGATTTCCAATAAATGGTAACCGTTGATTGGTAGAAATCAACAATTAGAATTTGATATCAAATTTTAAAGTTTGACAGCAGTAAAGATCACGCCCTATATATATATATATATATATATATATATATATATATATATATATATATGAGGTAGGATCCTTTGATACCAGTGTCAAAATTCAAATTTGACACCTCATCTGAGAGCCGTTAGATAAAAAAAGATCAACGGCGCGGATTTGTAAGCATGTGACACCATTGATATTTTTTGATCTAACGGCTCTCAGATGAGGTGTCAAATTTGAATTTTGACACTGGGGTCAAATGATCCTACCTATATATATATATATATATATATATATATATATATATATATATATATATATATATATATATAGTAGGATCTTTTCATTCAAGAGTAAAATTAAAAAGTCTTACTCCTCATTTTAGTTGTTGATTTTTGTCCATCTAACAACGGTAATTTATTGAGTTATACCTAATAATTAATTATTAATCTCAAATAAATTACAACCATCAGATAAACGAAAATCAATAGCTGAGATGTGGAGTAAGACTTCTTAATCTTACATCAGGATGGTCTTTTGACTTCAATGTAAGATTAAGAAATCATACTCTTTGTCTCAGAATCTCCTTGCATCTAACGATTATAATTTATCGAATTATACCATTAATTAATTATTACTCTCAAATAAATCACCTTCGTTAGAAGCTCTGAAATCAACAGCTGATATGAGAAATAAAACTTAATTTTACATTGGAGTCAAAAACTCATATATATGAGTTTATCGTTTGTCTTGCCACAGGAGATAAAATTATCTTCAACAATCCCAAAATTATGTAGTTTTGAGGGTTAAGAGAATTAATGAGGGGTGTTTTGATAAAATTCTTATAACAAAGAAAAAAAATAAAATTCTTAAAATATTTTATTAATTTCCTCAACCCACAAACCTTAATGTAATGTAATAGTTTGGACATGATTGATTTTATTTACAGCAGGTATAAAATCATGCACAACTTAATGTTGATTGGTTTTTATTACATAAGTATGTTCAACACCTAAAAAGCTTGAGCAGTGCTGGTGAATATGATCTCTCGGATCTCTTCCATTTTGTAGTATTCTTATCTTTTGTCCTCCTCTGTTGTTCTATTCCTAACTTTTGAAAAAAAAAATATCCTCGTATGTTGAAAAAATATCAAATTAATAATTTATAAAGTTTATTTTCATCTACAATGTTTTAAGTATTAAGCAAAAACAAAATATCCTCGTATGTTGAAAAGTTATAGGCTTGAGGCTACCTTAATTTGGAGAAACACCTCATAACAGAAGCTGGATAAGAGTTTGTTCACGGGTCATTCTGTCTTTTTCCGTAAGGTAAGATGATATAGTCCTTTCCTCCTTGGTTTGAAGCTTTTCGATTGATTTTTAATCAATCCATGCATAATAACATTGCAATATATAAGAAAGATTTGGTACAAGATTTACAAACAAAAGCACCTAATGAAATTAAGATTCAATCAACAATACTCCCATGCATTTATTGCAATTTTATTTTTGCTTAAACAAGAAGCACATATTCATAGCCGCATAGGTGAACCGTTTTACATTTCTCTTTATTATTCTATTAATTTAATGAATTTAATTTGATTTTGGTGTCCTTCACAACAGTCAATGTAACAAAAAATTTTCATAATCCCGAAAGTTTGAAAATGAACAAAAAGATTAGTACTAAATTCTAAAGATTAAGCAGGAAGTTTTTTCATTTAAAAATATGTTAATATAATATCAAAAGAAAACTATCATGTCATCAAATAATTTAAATTAAGAAAATATGTTCTATAGATATGTGGTATCACTAACTGTAATAAGTTTCCAAGTGTAAAATTTACATACCTGGATTTTTGTATATGTATGATATGGTCTCATTCAAAGTTCCATGCCAACATTTCTTAACAAATGTTATATAAATTGTACTCAGCAGTGGGGTGTCATTACGACCGCTAGAAAATGTCTCCATAAGTGGTATGTTACTTATTCTCACTGTATGTAATTTAGGCCAGTGAATAGTTCCATCATGCCGACAGAAAATTGCTAAATTTGGAAGATTCTTGAGTATGAGGCATTCTACTTTAGGAAACACATTTTCATTTTCATGACCCGATATTACCTCAACTAGTTTGTCACAATTACACAACTTGAATAATTTGAGTTGCCTAAGATTTTTAATAGCAGGGAGTGAGAATACACTTTTGAGGTTACCACAATGGACAATTTGAAGTGACACCAAATTTAGGAAGAATGGAACACGGGGTTCCTTGTACCAGACACTTGTCAAACCGCTTAGGTTACTCAATGCTAATTCCCTTAGTTGAGGAACTATAGAATGAGGTATTTCCCTTAGAATCTTGAAAACCGTTTTCAATGAGATACAATGACTCACTTTGAGTTTCTCCAAATTCCCCAACTCTTGCAATGTGTTAGAGAAGATCACACAAATGATTTTGGGGCAACTAACCAAGCTGAGTTCATTAAGTTGGGAGAAAGACTTGCCGTCAGTTACGAAATCTTCATACATAGTGGCAAACCCGGTTGTGAATTCATTCAACTCAGGACAGTCTTCTATCATCAAAGTTTTTAAGGCTGAGAATTCTAATGGACACCCTTTGTAATGGAAGCTCCTCAAACTTGAGAGGTCCTTGAGCACCACCTTGCTCACTGGGAACCCTTTGCTCGGATAGTTTACTCTATACAGTTGCTGTAAAGAATAACATGATTCTATATTTAACTTCTTTATTGGTGATGTAGCAGAATCCTCAAAAACAAAGTGTATCATGTCGCACTGTTCAATGTTGAGATATTCAAGCAGCTTTGGCCTTTGCATCAAAACAAATAGAAATTCTCTCAGGGAACCTGTTCCATAGGTGATATGTGAAATCTGACACCGTCTCAAGTTGTTGAAATCCGAAGGTAGAAGGTTGTCCAATGCCTTCCTAAACTGCTCATCACTATAAATACTATACTCACCAGTCATTGGTAAGTCTTCCTGTAAGTGTAAGATTTTCCAAATTTTTGTTGATAATTTTATACAATTCAGAGTGATCAATATCATTCAAGCATAACATCAAGGACTATAAACATTCATAACCTGGAAGATATATTTATAACAAAATACTTATGTGTCATTCAAATATATTGTGGAATTTAGAATATTAATAATAAAAATTAATAAAATTCCACAAACTTTTCTATATTATATATGGGAGAGATTATACTTACTACTTTTTTTTTTAGTACCTGTTACTACTAAATCTTAACCGTTTATTTTCGTCAATCTAAAGGTTATAATTTATGGGGTCATACTTATTAATTAATTATTAATTTGTAATAAATTATAATGTTAGATTTACACAGATCAACGGTTAAGATTTGGTAGTAACACGTAGTAAGAAAAAAATAGGTAGTAAGTATAACCTTTCTCTTTATATATATATATATTGTTGTGTTTTCTTGAGAGAGAGGGAGAGAGAGAACAAACCGGTAATCCAAAAAGATAGGCAACTTTAGTATCAAAGTCATCTTGCAATTGATAAGGTTACTGTTATCCGTACTTCTTAGAAATAAATAAATTTCGCGTTCATGGTTACTGTTTTCATTAAGTTTATGTTATGAATTTTTTTTAAGACGTTTTAGTCCTCATATTTTTATTTATTTAGCTTTAAGTTCCTACCTTTGTGTATTACTCTCTATATTTTTTAGTTATTTGAATTCTAATCCTTATCAATTATGTTTACAATAAATGAATTATCTTTATTTTTTATAAAAAAATTCTTATAGTTTAAGTTATTAGGGTATTAGTTCTAAGGAACCATAACCATAATGATATAAACTTATAAAATTATGAAAAAAAAATATATTCTAAAAATTAAAGTTCACTTGAAACATAATTATAAGAACCAAAGTATACGTTAAATTAAACAACAAAATTTACTCAACAAAGAATAACAGAAAGAACAAATTTTTACTTTAAATGGGGTATAAATAAGCAGGTGACTTGTTAAAGATCTATGATTTGATCTGGGTCAAATCCCTTTTAAATAGAATACAGGTCTATTTTAAGATGTCTAACCTGTATTTTTTAATAAAATAATATTTTAGTATTTTTTAACTTTTCCAATCTATTTCGAGAATAATATATATAGGACTTTTTAAATATATTTATATAAAACTCTATTCTGTATAATTTTCGTGAGACAATTCCTTCCTTCTTTCTTTTTTTAAATGGAACAAAAATTATTGTAGGGTAAGGTTTAGACTCAAGTGATACTAAATCTTTATTTAAGTGAGAATCCATCGCTGAGAGATTTTAATTGAACATCTCCATGTTTCTTTCTACTTCTAATTAAACTCGAACTAATTTAATTATCAAAAGTACTTATTTTGAAAAATATATATATATTTTTTGGTATAGCTGGTGATAATATTATTCTTGTGCCAAACAAAATTTTGTTTGGTTACAAGGAAAAATATATTGTTTGGCACAAGAATAATAATATTATCACCAGCTATTCCTAGAAATAAAATTCCTATATATATATATATATATATATATATATATATATATATATATATATATATATATATATATATATAGTATAATAATTTAATGTAAATTTTAACTTAAAGGTCGATCAGATTACATGTATGTTCAGAATAAATAACTTCAATACATGTTTAGAATATTAATTTATTTTTCGTATAAGAAAATTATAATCAAGATGTTCAGGAGATCAGAATGTTCAGAATTTATATATTTATTCTTCAGAAGATTTTTTTATCTGATTAACATTTTAAATATATAAAACACTACAAATTTATTCTTATATAAAATGAAAATTTATTAATTATATATTTGAAAGACTAATTTAATAATAAAAGTCAACAAAAACTAATATGATGATGACATACCTGGTTTATGCTATTTTGTTGGAATTTGAACTGCTGAAGAAAGATGATTTCATACGCATCAATTCATAATATTTGTAACTCAAGGACTCAAATTTAGCTCTAGCCTGTAGATGCATGAAAATCGTTGGCTCTAAAATCGTTGATTTATTACCTTTGATTTTTTAATAGAAAAGTTAGATTCTGCCAGTTTCCCTAAATACTTTCCCCAACAAGAAATTTTAATTATTCTGTGCTTAAAACTTATGTCAGATTACAAATATCCAAATTAAAGTGTATGAATAATAGAGAAAATTATGCTTTTCTTTTTCAATAGCAATTGGTTTCCCCCCTTCCAAAACCGCTTTGAAGATTATTTGCCGAACACTTTTAGAAAAAGAGAAGTTAGATTCTGCAAGTTTTCCTAAATGCTCTTCTCAACGTGAAGCTTTAATTATTCTTTTCTTTCAGGTTACATATTGCCAAAGTGTATCAATCAACCAGATGGTGGTAGCTCAGTTGGCGCATAGGAGCTAAGTAGGTGGGGGTAAGAGCATGTGTTCGAATATCTCTAGTACCACATTTGGGAGGGGTTTAAAGCCTTAATCCTGGACCCGTCCCGAATCGAATTAGTTGTGAAGCAATGAACCGATTGGAATATTTCCAAAAAAAAAAGTGTATTAATCAAAGAGAAAATTATGCTTTCTTTTTTATGTTTACAAAAACTCAATTATGTATTCCGGAAAACAAGGTTGTCAAAATCGAGTTTCTACGTAGAAACGGAAGGGAATGATAGAAATGTAAATCGAAGAAACGACACGAAACGTAAAATTTTGACTACTTAAGGTCAAGATACAAAATTTTATATATATATATATATATATATATATATATATATATATATATATCACATAAGTCACTACTCAAAATTCAATGAATAACTTCATATTTAAAAGATATAAGTCACATAACTATATAAAACATAAGTACAAAAACACAAAATGAGTTTAACAACGCCTATAACAAAGTTCCACAACATCAAAAGAGTAAAGTTTAACAACTCTTAAATGAAAATACAGCGGCTTCGCGCGAGTTTTTTTTTTTTTTTTTTTTCAAATAGCTAGAATCAAATGCTGTGCATTTGATTTGGAGAAATGGAAATAGGGTTTTTTTTTTTTTTTATTTTATTAAAAATATAAAAATAAAATCAATCATGGGTTAAAAGTTGACCTAGTTTGATTTTTTGGTTTAAGTAAAAAACGTAAAAATTTGTATTTCTACCATTTTTATATTTTTACATGTAATTTTTACCAGTTTTTGCATTTTAAGACATATTACCTTAGTAAAAACGTAAAAACATAAATTTTTACATTTTTACGTTAATTAGTTTTTAACAACAATGCCAGACAATACAAACACCTAAATATATATTTCGTGGAATAAATAAATAATTAAGTTTGTAAATAAAAAATTCGTAAATATTTAAAATGTAATAAAACTTCGATTGTGAGGGAGAGCGACTTTGGGTTTCTGGAGGTTTCTTTAAGTTTGTAGGTTTCTCTAATCTTCAGACAATCCCACGTCCAACACTGTTTGCCGCTGCCTGGACTCCATCCATCGCCGTGAACCGCCATCAGAGGACCATCCATCATTGTGCTTCATCGGCCAAATCTCACATATCCTCTTGTCGTCACCATCGTGCGACGATTTAGGACTTGTGAGTTGCAGCATGTTAGAATATTATTACTGTCTCTCTTGTTGACTGATATGATCTTTCGAACCATATGAGTTTTTGTTTATTATCTTTTGATCCCAACCGTATGAGTTTTTGTCTATTCTATTTGTTGCATTTTGTAATTAGGAGACCACATATTGATATTGGTGCATGACTTGTGTGGTATGTGTCTTCTTGTTAAGATTGTAATATATGGGATATATATTCATTTAATGTGCTGAAGAAATTATGATTATGTTACGAATACAATAAATAAAAAAAGGAATTTGGCTTTATTGAGGAAGCTTGACCTCTTGCACAAGTGCCTTTTGGATAATTTTTCTAATCTGATCTTATATTTTTATTCAAATACTCCAAGGTTTAAAGAGATAATACAAAACAACCTTAGAAATAACTACCCACTAACATAGATAGAATCCACTAATAACTATAACCTAACATTTAGGAAAGTTGAAATAGAAATAACTACCCACTATTTAAACAACAATCCAACAATTCAGCAAAAAATAAAATAAAAACAAAAACTGTAACAGATTAAAATAATATTGTTATATAACATTGCGTTGCGTTAATTGGAGCTTCCCACGAAGCACCTTTGCCGATTAGCTGTGTCATATATCCTTATGAAGACAAATATTTTAGCAAACATTATATGTTGTCTCTTTCCATGCACTTCACGATCCAACATTACTATCTTTAATTCATTTTTTTTTTAAATTTCTTCTCTTTTTAAAAAAAGAAAAAGAAAAACACGATTTGAGTACTTTAGCCAATTTTTTTTAATTGACGGCCGTTTTTATATGGTTCATTCTTTTTATTATAAATAACTTATTATTTAATTCTTAATTATGTGATTGATTTTTAAAAATAAATCATAAGTATTAGTTATAGTAAAAAGAGGAGTTGGCTGGCTATCAACAACAAAAAAGAGGTATTACCTAAGATGTGACATCTTGCTAATCCGGTAGTTTTTTTTTTTTTTTTGGAATCATCTCGATTGTGACAATATGATGATTTTAAATCGTTTAATAATAATAAATATTGATTAGAGGGTAATTTTAAAAAAAATTTAAAGAAGATTGACTTGCTATTAATTAAAATAGGAGTTAACTGAGCCATGACGGCTTGTTAACTCAAACTATTTTGTTTTAGGTCATTTTAGCCGTGACGACTTGATGATTCAACATTCATTTAAATCCATCGTAAAATTTACAACAATGAAAATAATAATTTTTAAATTTATTAAAGGAAGACTTAGGCGCGATGGTTTGTTAACCCCTCCAGTTTTGTTAGGCTCATTTTAACTGTGACAACTTGGTGACCCAAATTTTTCCTTTAAAACTTATCATTTTTGTAACAAAAATATTTTTTATTTTAACAAGATTAGCTGAGTTTAGACAATTTATTAATTCTGAAATTATCATTTCAGATTATTTTAGCTGCGACAGCTTGATGATCTGAAACTTTCAAATAAATTATTTTTAATATTAAAACCAATTAACTGACAAATATTTTTTTTGAACGACGTAGCTTTTAATTCTTCATACACCAGAAGATACGTCAGAATGAAACTCTTTCCGTCAAGATAAAATAAAGTTTAATATATTTTTCTTTCTTCTTAAATAATCATATTTATCTTTCAAGGGATGAGACAAATATTTTTTAAAAATATTAATAATTTGGTGAATTAATTAAAGGAAACAATTTTGCAGAATTAATTAAAGGAAACAATTTTTAACGGATGTGTCAGGGGAGCAGTGATATTAAGTTAGTTTCTATCATTCCCTGTGCATAATTAGACTCTCGAACCTTGATCTAAAATTTTAAAGACCAATTTTTTGCTAAAATAAAAGGTTTTTTAATTTTTTTCAAATTAAATAAAATTGATGACGACTCAATTTAACTTTTGTTAGATAAATTGGATGGGTCGAACTATGATACTTGGTCGTCAAATATGCGACTTTGGTTGGATGGGCAAGACTATACATCCCATCTCATTACTAAGGCTGATTCTGTGGCGGCTAATGAGCGCACACAATGAAAGATGATTGATGCTCAGTTGTGTAGTCTCATTAAAGCTATTCTTCATCCGTCAGGCAAAGGCATTGTACACCAATGATACACAGCAACTTTATGGTGTGTGTCAGAAATTGATGATTACCTTTGCTCCTTGGGAATTAATAATTAATTAATAAGTTTGATTTTCAATAAATAATAACTGTTGATTGGTGAAAATCAACTATTAGGATTTGATGTCGAGTAAAATTACAACCATCAAATAAACGGAAATCAATAGCTGAGATGTGGAGTAAGACTTCTTAATCTTACATCTAAAGGGTCTTTTGACTCAGGGAAGATCTTTTGACTTCAATGTAAGATTAATAAATCATACTCTTTGTCTCAGAATCTCCTGGCATCTAACGATTGTAATTTATCGAATTATATTCATTAATTAATTATTACTCTCAAATAAATCACCTTTGTTAGAAGCTTTGAAATCAATAGCTGAGATGTGGAGTAAGACTTCTTAATCTTACATCTAAAGGGTCTTTTGACTCAAGGAGGATCTTTTGACTTCAATGTAAGATTAATAAATCATACTCTTTGTCTCAGAATCTCCTTGCATCTAACGATTATAATTTATCGAATTATATTCATTAATTAATTATTACTCTCAAATAAATCACCTTTGTTAGAAGCTCGGAAATCAACAGCTAAGATGAGAAACAAGATATCTTAATTTTACACTGGAGCCAAAAACTCATATATAGATATATGGGTCAGGATCATTTTATACCAGTGTAAGTTACACTCTTAATCTTGTCCATTAATTCCAGTTATATATAAGGGCTCAAATTTTTTAGTAATGTGAGCCATTGGATACAAGTGGATCAATGGTCAAAATTGAGTGTAAGACTTCTACCTCTTATACCGGTGTAAGAATATCCTACCCCTATATATATATATATATATATATATATATATATATATATATATATATATATGGGAAAACATTTTCTCATGTTGCATGAGAATTCAATTCTAATGTTGTGACTCAACTAGGGGTACACCCAAATTTATTAAAAAAAGAAAAAGAAAAGAAAAGTTTTGCACGCAAATCAAAGGGTCACAATATGAGAATTGAATTTTCATGCAACATGAGAAAATGTTTTCCCACACACACACATATATATATATATATATATATATATATATATATATGAGTTTATCATTTCTCTTGCCACATGAGATAAAGCTATCTACAACAACCCTAAGGGCCTGTTTGGAGCACCTTATAAAGAAGATAAGATAACTTATCATATCCTACTTTTATCTCTTGTTTGGTGGGTCAATAGGATATGATTAGCTTATCTTATTGTCTCATTTTATTCTATCCAATACATGATTTCTTATCATATAGGGGGAGTGAAGAATCAAAGTGATGATGTGGTTGCCACATACACAAAATTAACACACTTGATGATTCCACGTCAACATAGTTTTGATGATAACAAACAAACTCAAAGAGGAATGCTCAAGGACAAAGTAACATCCAAAAGCAATTCAAGCATCAAGTCTCAAGCATCATGCCAAGTCCAAATATCTCACTGGTATACTCATTTAGGACTTAGGAAAAATATGTAAAGGTGTATAGATTCTAGCATTGCATGAGCTCAAGTTTATTCATATAATTACCTAATCATAAAGTGCTTAAAGAACCTTGATCTAACAAGTCAAACATGCATTAAAAGGTCTTTGAAATGACTTAAGCATGTAAGCATCCTTGCACAGTGTAATCACACATATTCATGATCATTCATTTGGTTTTAAAAGAATACATCTTTAAAGAAATGACAAAATAAATGGTTTGATATGCCCAAAATTGGTTTGGAAAGGAACCTACATGATATAAACACTTCTAGACATATTCCATAACCAATTACATGCTTTTCATGTTGTAAAAACCATTTTTGAAAGAAAAGAAACTTAGAATTTGTGTAAAAAGTGAGCTGCCATGAAATATCCGAATATTTCACTATAAATATCCGAATATCAATATCCGGATACAATATCCGAATACCATATCCAGATATCTATCTGGATACCATATCTGTATATCAATATCCGGATATGTGCTCGACAAATATCCGGATATGTACGGATCACAATCAAATGATGTGTCAATATAAATACCCACATCAACAGTGATGAACAGGACACGACCATAAATCAATTATTGAACCTTTATTACTCTTTCTAGCCTATTATTGCTCATTAATTACTCACTTTGATCATTGCATACACTTGAACTCATCCTTCTTTTGAAGCTATACACCTATTAGTTCTTCAATTTGTAAAATATGTACTTTGAAAGTACTTAGCCTTTCTTAATCACCTCAATCTTACTTTTTGAATTGAGAGGGAAGTGAACCCTTGTGTTAGTGAAGAAAAAGTATTGGTCTCCAAGTGAACAAAGTCTTGGAGAAGTTTGTAGTGGTTTGTTGAGCACCCTTGAAGCTCAACCGAATAGTGAAAGTTGACAAAGCGGCTTCAGTCTGACCGTAGGTCACGGTGGTGGTGACCGAACCAAGATGCATCTCGTTTGCAATATCTCTAACCCTTATCTTTGCATAAGCATTGTTAGATTATTTAAGCATATTTCATTTCATATCTTGCTAATTATTTGCTTGAATTATTTGCTATTATTTAGTCTGTACGTGTAGTAAATTTTTTGAACTCAAGAAAATCATTTTCAAAAAGAAAAGTGAGGCATTTTACGAAAATATTTTTAAAACTCAATTCACCCCCCTCTTGAGTTTGAGGCCACTTGTCCAACAAGTGGTATCAGAGCTTGGACTCTTGTATAAAGAGCTTAACCACTTCAAGAGTAAAGATGGCCTCTTTGAACAATGATATGCCTCTTGAGGGAACTTCAACCACAAGACCTCCTTTCCTTAATGGCACCGATTATGCTTATTGGAAAAGTCGAATGCAAATTTTTCTTGAGTTCATTGATTTAAGAATTTAGAACATTGTTGATGTGAGATATCAAATTCCCACTAAAAAGGATGAAAACAACAACGATGTTCCAAAGAAAGTGAAGGAATTTTCGGATGAAGAAATTAAAGAAGCAAATTGGAATGCTAAGGCTAGAAATTTGATTACCAATGCTTTAGGTAAAGATGAATATTTTCGTGTAGCTTCTTGCAAAACCGCAAAAGAAATATGGGATGTGCTTGAAGTAACACATGAAGGAACTAGTGAAGTTAAAGTTTCTAAAATTCTTGGATTGACTAGAGAATTTGAATTATTTGAGATGAATGATGGTGAAACTATTCAAAACATGCAAAAGAGATTTACTCATATTATTACTCATTTGGATGCATTAGGAGCTTCATACAATAATTTTCAATTGGTAACTAAAGTTTTGAGAAGCTTGAATAGGGAATGGAAACCTAAGGTGACGGCTATTTGTGAATCAAAAGACTTGAAGAATATGTCCATTGTTACACTCTTTGGGAAGCTTCAAGAGCATGAGCTAGAATTGGCAAGACTAACTTTGAAGGAGCAAGCCAAGAAGAAAAGCAAAGGATTAGCTTTGCAAGCCACTAGCTCCAAATCTCAAGTGGAAGAGGAAAAAGAAAAAGAGCTATCCGATGATGAATTAGATGAAGATGAAATGAGTTTCTTTGTGAAAAAATATGGAAAATTCTTCAAGAAGAAGAACTTTCAAAGAAGACCACCATTTCCTCCAAAGAGAAGATTCAAGGATGAAGGAGCTTCTCAACCTTCTCATACATGTTATGCATGTGGAAAAATCGGACACTTAAAAGTTGATTGCCCTAAGCTTCAAAAGAAAGAAAAGAGTGACAAGAATCAATTCAAGGATAGGAAAAATTATAAAAAGAAGGCTTATGCGGCTTGGGATGAAGATTCAAGCTCCTCCGATGATTCAAGCAATGAAGAAGCAAATGTATGTTTCTTGCAAGATTCTAAAGTCTCAAATGAGATAAGAAAAGGAATGCAACATATGTGTTTTATGACAATAGAAAATGGCAATGAGTTGGAATCCAAGGTAAACTCTACTTGCTCTTCTATTTCTCCTTCATATGATGAATTGCAAAATTTATTTGAAGAATTACGTAGTGAATCCTTAGAGCATGTTAAATATCTTAGAGAATCAAGAAAGACCATTTCCTCTTTAGAAAAAAAAATTGCATGTTGAAACAAAGAAGTAAAAGAGTTAAAGGATGAAAATGAAACTCTCAAGTTGATTGATGTGAGTGCAAATTGTATTAAATGTTTATCATCAAATGATCATGCATCATCATCATCATGTACTTCATGTGAAAAGCTAAAAGATGAAATTAATGACTTAAATAATGTGTTAAGCAAATTCACATGTGGTAGAGATAACTTGAATGTATTACTTGGAAAACAAAGATGTATGTTTAAAAAATCCGGATTAGGATTCGAAACTAACATACAAGAAAATCTTATAAGAACTTTTTCATATCACCATCTTATATGACTAGTAGTCCTTTCATTAAATGCTATCATTGTGGTGGAAAAGGACATAGTGCATCAACATATGAAATTAGAAAGAATGGAATTAGTGGTCAAAAGAAAGTGTGGGTCCCTAAGGTAACTAGGCCCATGACTAACACACAAGGACCCAAACAAATTTAGGTACCAAAGATTAAATGTTAAACTTGTTTTGTAGGTGTGCTTGAGAAATGTTTCATCTAAATGGGTATTTGATAGTGGTTTCTCAAGACATATAACGGGAGACATCACCAAATTTCTTTCAATTACAAGGAAGGAACATGGACACGTATCTTATGGAGATAATAACAACGGAAAGATCCTTGGCATTGGAAAAGTTGGTAACTCCTCATCAACTTGTATAGAAAATGTTTTACTTGTTGATGGTCTTAGACATGACTTGCTTAGTATTAGTCAATTATGTGACAAAGATTTTAAAGTAGTTTTTGATTCTAAATGTTGCAAAATTGAAAATTTAAATGATGGGCAAGTTAAATTTATAGGCTATAGAGTGGATAATATCTATATGATTGATCTAGATGGTATGCCTTCAAATGACGACAGTTGCTTGGTTAGTAAGGAAAATGATTCATGGTTATAGCATAAAAAGATTGCACATATTGGCATGAGTCACTTAAACAAGTTGATCTCCAAAGATTTAGTAATTGGTCTTCCAATGCTTAAATTTCAAAATGATAAATTATGTGATGCATGTGTAATGGGAAAGCAAGTAAAGACTTCTTTCAAATCCAAAGACATTGTTTCAACTACTAGGCCTTTACAGTTTTTGCACATGGATCTTTTTGGACCTACACAAACTATGAGCTTTGGTGGTAATTACTATGCATTTGTCATTGTGGATGATTTTTCCCGCTTTACATGGACATTATTTCTTGCTCATAAAAGTGAAGCTTTTCAAGCATTTAGAAAACTAGCCAAGTTTATTCAAAATGATAAATATTTGAACATTGTTTCTATTAGAAGTGATCATAGGAGAGAATTTAAAAATCAAGACTTTGAAATCGTTTGTGATGAAAATGGAATTTAACACAATTTTTCCACTCCTAAGACTCCACAACAAAATGGAGTTGTAGAAAGGGAAAATCGTGTCTTTCAAGAGCTTGCAAGGACAATGATAAATGAAAATAATCTTCCAAAATATTTTTGGGCGGATGTCGTAAGTACCGCTTTCTATGTTATGAATCGTGCCTTAATTAGGCCAATCTTAAAGAAAACCCCCTATGAACTTTACAAAGGAAGAAAACCAAATATTTCACATTTTCATATTTTCGGTTGCAAATGTTTTGTTTTGAATAATGGAAAGGATAATCTTGGCAAGTTTGATTCAAAATCCGATGAAGGTATATTTGTAGGATATTCACTCACAAGTAAAGCATTTAGAATCTATAACAAAAGAACTATGGTAATTGAAGAATCAATTCATGTGATATTTGATGAGACTAACTCCTCTTTGGCTAGAAAAGACATTTGTGATGATGATATTGTAGAAATTTTGGGCAACATGAATTTAAATGACAAAAAGCAAGAAGATTAACACAAAGAGAAGGAGCAAAACCAAAATTAAGGAACCTCTCAAGCCAACAAGAAAGAATGTGATCTTCCAAAGGATTGGAGAACGGCAAAAGGTCACCCATTGATGCGGTAATAGGTGACATGTCAAAAGGGGTAACTTCTAGAAACTCCATTAGAAATATTTGTTATCATTTAGCATTTGTTTCACAAATCGAACCTAGAACCATTGATGAGGAAATTATTGATGAACATTGGTTCTTGACATTTCAAGAAGAATTAAATCAATTTGAAAAAAACTAAGTTTAGGAATTTGTGCCAAGACCCAATGATTACTTAATAATTGGCACTAAATGGGTCTTTAGGAACAAGCTAGATGAAAATGGAATAATAACTAGAGATAAAGCTAGGCTTGTTGCTAAAGGATATAATCAAGAAGAATGAATTTATTTTGATGAAACATATGCTCCCGTTGCTAGATTACAAGTCATAAGATTATTGTTTGCATTTGCATGTATGATGGACTTCAAACTTTTTTAAATGGATGTTAAAAGTGCTTTCTTAAATGGATATATTCAAGAAGAAGTTTATGTTGATTAACCACCCGATTTTGAAAATCATGACTTGTCTAACCATGTTTTTAAACTTAAAAAAGAATTATATGGTTTAAAGCAAGCTCCAAGAGCTTGGTATGAAAGGTTAAGCAAATTTCTTTTAGAACAAGGTTTTGAGAGAGGAAAGGTTGATACAACTCTTTTCATAAAAAGGAAAAATAACCACATTTTGCTTGTTCAAATATATGTTGATGATATTAAATTTGGTGCTACTAATATTAAACTTTGTAAAAAATTTGCCAACATCATGAAAAGTGAATTTGAGATGTCAATGATGGGTGAACTCAACTTCTTCCTTGGTCTTCAAATCAAACAAGAGAAGGATGGAATCTTCATCAACTAAGGAAAGTATTGTAAAGAACTACTCAAGAAGTTTGGGATGGAGAATTCAAAAGCCATTGACACTCCCATGAATACATCTTGTACATTAGACAAGGATGAAGGAGGTAAGCCTGTTGAAATCACTAGATATAGAGGTATGATTTTCTCACTTATTTACCTAACGGCAAGTAGGCCGGATATTATGTTTAGTGTATGCATGTGTGCTATATTTCAAGCCAATCCTAAAGAATCACATTTAAGTGTCGTAAAAAGAATATTGAGACATCTTATAGGCACTGCACAATTGGGACTATGGTACCCAAAGGGAGCTCCATGTGAGCTTATAGGCTATTCCGATTTTGACTTTGCTGGTTGCAAATTGGATAGGAAAAGCACTAGTAGCACTTGCCACTTTCTTGGTTGTTCACTAGTTTCATGGAATAGCAAGAAACAATATAGTGTGGCATTGCCCACGGCTGAAGCGGAATATGTGGGGGCCGGTAGTTGTTGTGCACAAATTATTTAGATGAAACAACAACTTAAGGACTTTGGGCTTGGACTTGATCATATTCCTATTAGGTGTGACAACACTAGTGCTATCAACCTAACCAAAAATCCCATCTTTCACTCAAGAACTAAACATATTGATATTCGTCATCACTTTATAAGAGATCATGTACAAAATGGTGATTGTGTTTTAGAACATGTTGAATCCTCCAAGCAATTGGCAGATATCTTTACAAAACCTCTTTCAAAGGATGTTTTCACCAACCTAAGACGAGAAATTGGCGTAATTGATCCATCATGCTTGTAAATGTATATGCTTTCATTCTTATTCTATCTTGATCACTAACTTGAGCGTCAGAGCTTTCCCCAAAGTTTATTTGCAGGTACTTTATGTACTTAATGTCTTGGGAAAAATATTAGAATAAATAACTTGGATAAATGTAAGCTTTTAATGTAGAGTTCCAATCACACGCTTGGAGGTAAGCATCTTAAGGTAACTTATCATTATACATGGATTTAATCATGATATGCATCAATCATTACTCATCTGAATGTTGGTTAAAATGAAAAATTTGCAAAAATAAGTTCTGCCCCCTGTGCATTGACTGCATTCTGCACTGCAGTATCTGAATACTTCATCAAAAGTATTTGAATACTTTCACTCTCCAGAAAGTATTCGAATACCATTTGAAAAGTATTCGAATACTTTGCTCTCACAGAAAGTATTCGAATACCATTCGAAAAGTATTCGAATACCATTCGTAAAGTATTTGAATACCTCTGCATTTATTGCTCTGATTTGGATTTTTATTCGAATACCAAAACCCCACCTCCCTTATTTCTCACTCATCTGAACCCTAACTCCTCCTAAACCCCTTCTCCTCATCTTCCACCTCTTCAATCTTCCCAGGTTTGTATTTTCTGAACACAATCTTGTTAAGGTATATGCATATTCTCTGTTTAGAGTTTAGGGATTGTACTTTTATTTATCATCTCCCACTTTTAGTTTCATTTTAAATTTATCTCATGATATTTGACTTGGAATTGTCTGGGCCGGTCCTGCATGCATGAAAATATGATACATTTTTCGTTCTGATGTTGTCATTCTTGCATTTTAAATGTTACTTCTTGGATTTCTTTTCGAACAATTCATGTCTCTGGATTTCTGTTGCATAAGTAGTCGAATACTATTGAATAAGTATCTGAATACTTCTCCTTCGAGGAAAGTATTCGAATACCTCTCTTCCATAGAGAGTATTCGAATACCAGTCCATAAGTAGTCGAATACTTAGGCAAAAGTATCTGAATACTACTAAAGGTATTCAAATACTTCCTTATTCAGCAAGCTGTTTATGCTATCATATTGGTACTGCATTTATGCAAACTTGATTTCTTGCTACCTATCCATTATGTCAACATATTATCATCACATAGAATCACTACGCTCTACTTTTGGTTGCCTTCTGTCTGCTGACTCTTTATGGTGGATTATAACTCTTCAGGTACCCTTATGGCTAGCTCCTCCACTTCGCGTCAGACCCGCTCGAAGTCTGTCTCTGATCTTTCTAATGTTGAGGCCTTTGATTTTACCCGTTATTTCCCTGGTAACAGTGCTCAGCAAAAGAAGTTTTCCATTTACTATCTACGAAGACCCATCATTGAGCCAAAATACCTTGACTCTGCATTCTTTGTGGAGCAAGGCTTTGAGATCACTACCATTTTGCAGAGGGTCCATCTGTTGGGGTTTATAGAGCTTAATCGCCCGTTTGTTGCACACATGGTTCGGGCCTTTTATCAAAATCTAACCTACAACACCTGTGTGCTGCAATCAAAAGTGAAAGATGTCATTATCAAGATATATCCGCAAGATTGGACCAACCTCATTGGCTTTGTTCGCTTTGGGGATCTAGAGTTTGATGGATCCGATTACCGTAGCTATGAGGAGTACCAAAGAGAGGACTTCATCTGATCCATTGTTCGAGAAGGCATTTACAAACCTGGGATGGTCAAGTTCTCTCCTTTATGTCTGACGGTGCCCAACCGGATTCTACACTATCTTGTCACCCATGTCATCTCACCTCGCGGGGGTAATCATGCTTTGGTGCTTAACACTGATCTATTCTTTATGTGGGCCATTCTTCTCAGGGAGGCAATCTATTGGCCTGACACTATATGCCGCATCATGCTCGCTGCTCACAATCATCAGACTTCTCCACTCCCATTCCTCATGCTTGTCCAACAAGTGGTATTAGAGCTTTCCATGTTGTAAAAACCATTTTTGAAAGAAAAGAAACTCAAAATTTGTGCAAAAAGTGAGCTGCCATGAAATATCCGGATATTTAACTATCATATCCGAATATCAATATCTGGATATGGTGAACCAAATATCCGGATATTTGTCGCGCTAGAGGTTTTTAAAATCAGAAGACCGTTCATTTTTCTTATTTTTTTATTCTTCTTCTCCAACCCCACGCCTTCTCTCCCTCTCTGCCCTTCACTCCACAACCACCGTGACCTCCTTGTCTCTCATTTCCGTAAACCTCTTCCTCCTCGTGACCATTGTTCTCTCTTGCCACTGTGATTGTTGTCGTTTCTTAGTTCGTCGAAGTTAGTGCTTCTTCGCCGCGGGTTTCAAGTTCATTTTTTTTCTCTTTTTTCTTTTGGTTAACAACAACGATTTTGTCCCTCTGATATTGGATTTCATTCCCAAATCTGATTCTTGTCCTCTCGTGGTCCAGCCTCGTATCTATCATTCAGACTTGCTGCCATGGCAGATGGTGACCGTGAGTGCCGCTCCAAGAGGAGGGCTGACACGGTGACACCCCTGCCTCTTCCTCTGCCCCTGCCGCTGCCATTGCTGACCGTTTCGGTTTCGGTCGCCTATTCGATGGGAATGCCGACGAGATCCGTACATTCGTCTTGCGGTCTTGGAGCCGAAATACTTGGACACTAATTTCTTCACCGCTCAGGGGTTTGATATCTTCCAGATTCTTGACGCTGTCAACTTGCGTCAGTGTGTCGCCCTTCAGTGTTCATACTCCGAGGTTCTTGTTAGAGCATTCTACAAGAACCTCGAGTACTCTCGCGGTACTTTACGATCCCGCATAAAGGGAGTCCACATTGCTGTCACCCCTGATGATTTGGAGGAGCTTATTGGATACACCTTTTAGTTGGAGGATGAAGATGATGATATTGTGACCGCTGATGAGACACTCACTTTTGATGGGGTTTATTTCTCAGACTTTTAGTCTTATGCCCGTGCAGCGTTTGTGACTTCCATTCTCCGTCCTAGGACTGCACGGACCAACTTGGTCCGAATCTCAGCCAAGAAGCTGAGTATCTCCGCCCGTATCCTACTATATGTGATATCTCACATCATTCTCCCTAGGCATTCCAATCATGTCATTGTTCAGGAGAATGATCTCTTCACTATGTGGGCTATTCGTAATCAGCTCCCCATTGACTGGCGCCACACTTTCTGCTGTCAGATGCGAGACGCATCGTATGGCTCCACTACCCATCTGCCATACCCTATGCTCATTTAGCGCATTATGGAGCTTAAAGGTGTATACATGGATGGTGAAGTGAAAAAGAAGCTCATGACCGGTCACAATTGCTTTGGAGAGAAGCGGTTGATGAAGACGCACATCATCCGCTTACATGGTCAGTGGCAATGGGATGATAAGGCCTTATATGGTGATGCCTCTGCTGACGACATGGATGAGGATCTGAGAACTCCGCAGACTGCTGATATGCCAGCAGATTCCTCTGCTGCTGCGGCTTCACTTCCTCCGTTGCCCCCTCCTCTTGCTCCTCGAGGCTACTCTTCACATGATATCATGTTTTATCTTCAGCGGCAAGAAGCTGCTCATATTGCCTTCCGTCGTGATATCTCTACTCGTCTTACTTGCATTGAGCCCTCTCTTGGTCTTGCTTCTCCTGCCAGTGGTGATGGTGCTTCTCGTGACGATCATGCTGAGGGTGATGAGGATGATGAGGCCACCGCTTCAGACGAGGACACTTCCAATGATGAGCATATTCCTACAGCTTCTGGCTCCGAAGATGATTCTTAGTCTAGGATTGCTTGTTGTTATTTACTTAGCTAGACTATGATTTTTTTTGGGACGCTTGTACTCTTTTTGTTTGATGATATGTTTGAGTACTACGCGTATCTATTTCATGTATGTATCGCTTTTGCTTAATGTTATGCATCGTGTTTTCCTTGAGATTTCATCGCACTATTTTATTGCTTGCGTACTCGTTTCGATCTTTTCTTTATTGGATTACTCGCTTCCTTTTGATGTTGCCAAAGGGGGAGAAATGTATACTAATTGAGAAATATTCAATTAGTCAAGGTGAAAGGTAAATAGGGGGAGTATTGAATTTCAAATGAATGAATTTATGAAACACTAACTCTCTTTCTCAATTTAAAGTTTGTCATCATCAAAAGGGGGAGATTGAAGAATCAAAGTGATGATGTGGTTGCCACGTACACAAAAGAGGGATATCAATATCCGGATATGTGCTCGACAAATATCCGAATATGTACGGATCACAACGGCTATACACGGCTAGTTTTCAAATGAGATGTCAATATAAATACCCACATCAACAGTGATGAACAGGACACGACCATAGATCAATTATTGAACCTTTATTACTCTTTCTAGCCTATTATTGCTCATTAATTACTCACTTTGATCATTGCATACACTTGAGCTCATCTTTCTTTTGAAGCTATACACCTATTAGTTCTTCAGTTTGTAAAATCTGTACTTTTAGAGTACTTAGCTTTTCTTAATCACCTCAATCTTACTTCTTGAATTGAGAGGGGAGTGAACCCTTGTGTTAGTGAAGAAAAGTTGTTGGTCTCCAAGTGAACAAAGTCTTGGAGAATTTTGTAGTGGTTTGTTGAGCACCCTTGAAGCTCAACCGAATAGTGAAAGTTGACAAAACGGCTTCAGTCTGGACGTAGGTCATAATGGTGGTGACCGAACCAGGATACATCTCGTTTGCAATATCTCTAACCCTTATCTTTGCATAAGCATTGTTAGATTATTTAAGCATATTTAATTTCATATCTTGCTAATTATTTGCTTGAATAATTATTTGCTATTATTTAGTCTCTACGTGTAGTAAATTATTTGAATTCAAGAAAATCATTTTCAAAAAGAAAAGTGAGGCATTTTACAAAAATATTTTTAAAACTCAATTCACCCCCTCTTGAGTTTGATGCCATTTGTCCAACAGGGAGCTGAGTTAGGATTCAACAGGATAGGATAACAATATTGGATATCTAATATATCCTCACGCTACCTAATATATCCCCACGCTACCCAATATATTTGTATTTATTGCATTATATTTTATTTTTGTTTCTCTTTTTTCTTTTTACATAATCTTAATAGATTGCTAATCAGGTGCTCATCAAACACAGGACATGATATAAGATTATCAGCCCCATATCATATCCTACCCTTATCCTATTTGTCCACCAAACGAGCCCCTAAAATTATGTAGTTTTGAGGGTTAGGGGAATTAATGAAGAGTATTTTCATAAAATTCATATAACAAAGAAACAAATAAAATTCTTAAAATAGTTCATTAATCTCCTCAACCCACAAACCTTAAAGTAATGTAATGGTTTGGACATGATTGATTTTATTTACAGCAGGTATAAAATAATGCACAACTTTATGTTGATTGATTTTAATTAATAAGTATATTCAACACCTAAAAAGCTCGAGCAGTGCTGGTGAATATGATCTCTCGGATCTCTTCCATTTTGTAGTATTCTTATCTTTTGGCCTTCTCTGTTGTTCCATTCCTAACTTTTGAAAAAAAAAATCAAATTAATAATTTATAAAGTTTATTTTCGTCTACAATGTTTTAAGTATTAAGCAAAAACAAAATATCCTCCTATGTTGAAAAGTTATATAGTCTTGAGGCTACCTTAATTTGGAGAAACACCACATAACGGAAGCTGAATAAGAGTTTGTTTACGAGTCATTCTGTCTTTTTTCGTTAGGTAAGATGATACAGTCCCTTCCTCCTTGATTTGATGCTTTTGATTGATTTTTAATGAATCCATGCATAATAACATTGCAATATATAAGAAAGATTTGGTACAAGATTTACAAACAAAACACCTAATGAAATTAAGATTCAATCAACAATACTTCCATCCATTTATTGCAATTTTGTTTTTGCTTAAACAAGAAGCACATACTCATAGCCGCATAGGTGAACCATTTTGCATTTCTCTATGTTATTCCATTAATTTTATGAATTTAATTTTATTTTGGTGTCCTTCACAACAGTCAATGTAATAAAAAACTTTTCATAATCCCGAAAAGTTTGAAAATGAACAAAAAGAATAGTACTAAATTCTAAAGATTAAGCAGGAAATTTTTTCATTTAAAAATATGTTAATATAATATCAAAAGAAAACTATCATGTCATCTAATAATTTAAATTAAGAAAATATGTTTGTTCTACAGATATGTGGTATTACTAACTATAATAAGTTTCCAATATATGCATAAAAAGTGTCAATTTTACATACCTGCATTTTGTACAAGTATGATATGGTCTCATTCAAACTTCCATGCCAACATTTCTTAACAAATGTTATATAAATTGTACTCAGCAGTGGTGTGTCATTACGACCGCTAGAAAATGTCTCCATAAGTGGTATGTTACTTATTCTCACTGTATGTAATTTAGGCCAGTGAATAGTTCCATCATGCCGACAGAAAATTGCTAAATTCGGAAGATCCTTGAGTATGAGGCATTCTACTTCAAGAAACACATTTTCATTTTCATGACCCGATATTACCTCAACTAGATTCTCACAATTACACAACTTGAATAATTTGAGTTGCCTAAGATTTTTAACGGCACGGAGTGAGAATACACTTTCGAGGTTACCGCAATTGAAAATTTGAAGTGACACCAAATTTACGAAGAATGGAACACGAGGTTCCTTGTTCCAAACACTTGTCAAACCACTTAGGTTACTCAATGCTAATTCCCTTAGTTGAGGAAGCATTTATGTGATATCCTGATCTAATTTGTCTTCTTCAAGGTTAAAACCTCCTTCAGTAATTCACATTTGTTCACAGTAAAAAAAATTCAGGTTGTTGTACCTTATGATAGTATTGGAGAATATGACTTCCAACAATTTATTGTTATCACTCAAAGTCAGATTTTCCAAATTACAGAATGATTTAGATGGACATCTGTAGTGCTAGAGTTTCTCAACATCAACCTGATTTTCTACACTAAGTACCTTCAATTTGTTCAATAACAACTGCAAGGAACAAATGGTAAGTGCAATGGATGCCAGCTAGATGGCTATAATCTTAACTAGGAAGTATAACATGAACTATAATACCTATCAAATTGTATTAGTGATAGTTGATTGTGTTGCGGAGTATAATAGTAGTGCCATTATATAGATAATTCAGTTTCATCATTTATATAAAGATTAAATTAAGGTAAACATTACTCTCCTTTCACATAATATAACCTCTCTCATACTCTCTTACTTCGATTTTCACATCCCACTTTTTTTTTTGTAATAGTGGGACCGACTCATTTTCTCTCTACAACATAAGATAACTATCTTATGTGAAAGGAGAATAATAAAGCTCATAAATTAAATTACATTGGAGTAAAATAGGTATCTTAATATTTTAGTATTTTTTAACTTTTCCAATCTATTTGGAGTAAAGCTTTTGGATTGACTTTATTCATTTATACCTCTAACTTTAAAGCACTCTAGATGTGGTTATCATTGAGATCTTGACTTCTGCAGATAATTTTGTCCAAATAGAATTTAAAAATGAATAAATAGGGGTTTTGCCCCATTTCTTGTAAAAAGAAAAAAAAATGAATAAATAAACTTACCTCTCGTGCCAAACAGAATCCGATGTTAAAGTATTGGAGGCCACTGAATGTTGGTTGCAAGGAAAAATGGTTTTGGAACGAATCCTGAAATATTTCAAAAGCATGTATGTTCTCCTCTTTTTTTTTGGTATCCTTGTATGTTCTCCTTTACTTTCTCATAAAAAGAATTTTAAAAACAAAAGAAATAAAAGTATCACCAGCTATTCCTAGAAATAAAAAAATACAAGCACAAGAATAATAATTCTGTACATCCATAAAATGTATTGCAGTAATAAAATAAAGGGTTCGCTTTTTCTGCAGTTACTGCAGATAAGTTATCTGCAGTAAGTCCAATATGACATCATTTTGGGACGAAAATCATGAAGTTTTTGTAATTTTAACTTATTTCAGGGTTATAATAGTCTTTATATTTATAATTTTTTTGAGAATAAATGCAGATAATTTATCTGCAATGCAATAACTGTAGAAACATTTTTCCCTAAAATAAAAATAAAAAGCTCTTATAATTGGACGTTTAATTTTACTCTGTGATATGCATTATTTTATATTGTATATTTGTTAAAAAGGTATGTAGTAATATAATACTTCAAATTTATGATACTTAAAGAAATTAGGTCAAACTCAAGGGTTGGCTTGTCGGGTATGGTGAAATTATGCTTATTTTGATTATCTGAATTTAAATTTTGTGTGCTTTTAAGGATAAAATATATAATTTAGGAACAAGTGCAAGTTGGGTAAGGTCAGTGTTAACAAAAAAATAAAATAAAATTGGAATTGAACTAAATAAAATATTTTTCGTAAGAAAAATTGTGTTTGATTACGATAAATTTGACATACCTGGTTTATGCTATTTAGTTGGAATTTGAACTGCTGAAGAAAGATGATTTCAAACGCATCAATTCATAATATTTGTAACTCAAGGACTCAACTTTAGCTCTTGCCTGTAGATGAAAATTGTTAGCTCTAAAATCTCTATTTATTAACTCAAAGAACTCAACTTTCGAAGGAGTGTGCCCTCCTCTCTTTCAAACTACTTTAAAGATCATTTGCCTACCTCTTTGATTTTTTTAATAGATAAGTTAGATTCTGCAAGTTTCCCTAAATACTTTCCCCGACAAGAAATTTTAATTATGCTTTGCTTAAAACTTATGTCAGATTACAAATATCCAAAGTGTATAAATCAGAGAAAATTATGCTTTTCTTTTTCAATAGCAATCCGTTTCCCCCCTTCCAAAACTACTTTGAAGATTATTTGCCGAACTCTTTTAGAAAAAGGAAAGTTAGATTCTGCCAGTTTTCCTAAATGCCTTCTCAACATGAAGCTTTGATTATTCTTTCCTTACAACTATTTCAGATTACATATTCCCAAAGTGTATGAATCAAAGAGAAAATTATGCTTTTTTTTTTCAAAAAAAATGTTATATTTACAAATTTTTTGTTTACAAACTCAAATATGTATTCCGAGGAATACAAACACCTAAGTGTACATTTTCCGGAATACATAATAAATGTAAATAAAAAAAAATTATAAATATAATCCTCATCCTTTTTCAATGGCAATTACTTTTTTAATGATGAAAATGCTATGTGTAGTGGGCCAGTAAAGTACCGAACCCACATCAAAAACCCAACCAAAGGATAACTAGATAGTTGAATTGTAACCCAAAAGAACAATTACACTTCAGAACTATGTTATGGGCTTGACAGGGATGGTTGGGAATAGTGAAGAGTGGGCTATGGAATTATGTTTTTTTTTTTTTTTTGAGTAAACCCAAAGGTATCCACATCCTTTGCGGATGGGACTAATCCCTTTCATGGATTGGAGTGACGATGGTTTCTCCACTAGCCCCAAAGTGCGGCTCCCTTGATTCGAACTTCATGCCCTTTAGACACACGAGCCCGAATGCTTGGAGCTCAGTCCACTACCAACTGAGCTACACCTTAGGGTTTTTATGCTTTTGTTAACTCATGCAAATGAATTTATTAATCTTATGTTACACGAGATAGTACTCTCATGTGAGTGACACAGATATGTGGGAGTCCACAATTTAAAAAGAAAAAAGAAAAAAAAATTGGCATGAAATTCTAAGAGTATATGACATAAGATGACTCTCTTATGCAACATGAGGTTATTTTTTCTCTGCAAGAAATAATGAAAATATATAAGGAGAAAAAGTAGAAACCATATAGAAAATTGCTGGAAAATTCTTATCTCTTTGTCTTTCTGTGGTTTCCTCTTCTTCTTTCCTTCAAAATTCTTCTTTATATTATGCATGTTTTGGCTCTAACAATTATTTAAATATAAAAATATTCTTGCAGTTACTGCAGATAAGTTATCTACATTTACTTTCAAAACAATGTCGTTTTGGGATTGAAATATTAAAAATTATAATTATAAAGATTAGAATAACCCTGAAAAAAATTAAAATTACAAAAAACACTATGATTTTCGTCCCAAAATAATGTCGTATTGGACTTATTTTTGTCCTAAAACGACGTTGTATTGGACTTACTGCAGATAACTTATCTGCAGTGACTGCAGAAAAAATGAACCCTATAAGGGAAAAAAGTTTCCGATGTTACTTTAGATAACTTTATCTAATGTTCATCGAAACGACGTCATTTTGGGGTTGAAAAATTAAAAAATTAGAGTGATAAAGACTATTATAACCCTGAAATAAATTAAAATTACAAAAATACCATGATTTCCGTCCCAAAAGGACATCGTTTTGATGAACATTAGATAAAGTTATCTAAAGTAACATTAGAAAAAACAAACCCATACTATAAAGAGAAGACTAAGACAATGGTAAAATTTTGAATTCTAAAAGTCTATATAACACCTAGTGTGGACAAGAATATATTACACTTATACGGTTCGAGCGACAAACAACAACAAAAAAACATACAACCAAGTCATGGCTGCAAAAGTAATACTACGAGAGTCGTCATAAAACATACAAAGAAAAGTGTACTCATAAGTGGGTTAATCCCTATCCAACATCCTTAGATACAAAAGAGCATAGTCTTAATTACAAATTTATAAATATAATTTTTTTATATTAATTTTTTATAAAATTTTTGACGGAATTCATTTTCCTTCAAAAATTTTCAAGGGAATCTGATTTCCATAAAAAAATTCATAAATAAAATTTCTTTTATGATTTATTATTTTTATAAGGTTTTCAACGAAATTCGTTTTTTGTCGAGAATTTTTGACAGAATCCATTTTTCGTTAGTAATTTTCAATGGAATTCATTTTCCATCAAAAACTTCGACAAAATACGTTTTTCGTCGAAAATTTCGTTGTTAATTTTGACAGAATATTTTCCTTCGAAAATTTCCGTAAAAAAGTAAGACTTTTCTAGTAATGACATAAAAAACCACACATATCCTATCACAACATAAAAGACCACACATATCCTAGGGCTTTCAATAATCTTAGCATCATCAAACAGCCCCTAACATAATACATGGTACAACAAGATTCTTGAAGTACATGACTAATTACGACATCAATTATCAAGATTAATCATGCCTTCAAAACACTCAATCACATAGGAAACTATATAATGCATCAACCACAAGTAACTTGATTATGCATTCTTGTATCTATTTCCTTGTTCTCTTGGACCTGGACTAAAATCCCCCCTAAAAGAGTGAGATATAAATCTCAATAAATCGCAGGAACATGACCATACATTCTCTTCACCATTCGAGAATGTGTCATTACTCCCACATTACGTCAAGTGACCAAGCTTGTAAAAAGAAATTAATTTCATTGAAGTTTGCATACAACACATTTCATAAGAGATAAACATGAAAACTACAACTCAGACTAATGTAAAATCCCATAGACCCATTCAAAATGTTACTGTATGTGCATTTAGTTTACCTATATGTGACTTGAGCTCAAATACGATAAGGCATACTCACAATTTGCGGACTATTATACATTCAGTCTCTAGAAGTATAACACAAAGGAAATCACAATATAATATGGATACATGAACATCCATAATTAAACATCTCCAAAGTAGTATTTGCTCTTCCAAATTGTTCAAAAGCTCCCTTGTTTCTGAATGTGACACCTTTTTAGAGTGATAAAATCATATCTTTTAATTTTCCATAAAATCTTTTATGGAATCTTTACTATAATCTTCAATCATATCTTTAATCAAATCTATAAAATCTTCTCTTTTATATCTAAAGGAAACAATTTCCTAAAAAATATTCAAGAGAATCTTCAGTAAGATCTTCAATCAATTATATGATTCAGAAATTCAAAATAAATCTACTTGAGCTCTTCAATTTATCTTTTTATTGAGTTGAAAATTACTACAAAATATAAGAATTTTTATGAGAATATTACTCAGAATAAAATAACACTCTAATTATAATTCTCATAACTTTTAATTATTTTTAAATTAATTTCATACTCATATTAACCCTTAATACATAATAAATTGGAGACTCATCATGACCTCACAAAAAAGAATTAGAAGAAAATTTGGGTAACGAAGAGCCTTTCTCTCCAAAGTATTAAATCCAATTATGCACGCAAGAGTCCCCAAGTCTAGCGAAATTCTGGCATGACATCCTATGAGAATCAACCAAGAACTCAATGAAGGAAGGAAGAAAATGGTGGTCAGTTTCTAATTTGGTGGGGGATTAGAGTCTTAAAGAATAATAAATTTTAGATGAAAGTATGGGTATAGAAAAGGGTAGGAATTGAGAATGTTTAAGGAAGAAGGTGTTTGGAAGGAAAATGAGTGGGTGGTGAATGCAACCAGATAGCAATATAGTTCTTGGAGACAACAATAAGAAGTCGCAAAACATAAAAAAGAGAGGAAAGAAATAAGAGACACACACATTTATCACTGTTCACTTCACCCAACGTGGGTTATGTTCAACAATGTATCACACTCAATTTACAAGAAAAATACTAAGTTTAGAAACTCTAAGCAACAATAGATATTCATGGACCTAGTCCAAATTATTAAAAAATAAAATAAACTCGAGACTCACACCCCGCCAGAGTAGCTCTCCTAGACTCCCGCTCGCTCAGTGTCACTGGGGAGCAAAACCCTTGTTGGCTATTCTTTTCTTTTTTTCATTCATTCCACAAGAATCGTCATCTTAATGCGAAATATGAGTCATATTCAATATTATGGCGGTGGTAAGAGAGATATGGGTTCCTGACTTATACTGAAAAATAATAATGGTATCTTGGAGTTATTCAAAAGTTGATTTTTTTTTTTAAAAAGAAACCAGCTCCACTCTTTTAAATACTAATTAGATTTCTAGGTTATACTTAATTTCACTTAATTAAAAAATTTCGGTTATTATCGTCTAACTCTTTAAGAATTACTTGTAATATTTCTTTTTTAATTTTTTTTAATGGATAAAACATGTCTTTATATGAACTCTAATCACAAATATGTACAAAAAGAAAAAAGAACTCTAATCACAAACAGGAAATGAAGTCGATTCTTGGGGAGGGGGCTGAACCTTTAGCCATCACTGTTCCCCGCACTCCGGATTAGTCCATAGCCGGCTCAAAGAGTCGAAGCTCTTGGGGATATTGGAGGGAGCCAACTCGTCTCAAAGAGATAATTATGGTTGGGTAACTTCAAAAAAAAAAAAAAAACAGGAAATGAAGTCATTCACCACAAATGTTAAATGTTATCAACCACAAATCATAGTAATGGTACTTTTAATACTAAATGTTATCAACCACAAATCATACTAATGGCACTTTTAATACTTAAATAATGTAGTCATTCACCACTTGAAAAAATATGCATGTTTTACCACACTTCCTCTTGGATTATTATACCTTATGAATTATATGTCATTTTAAAACTTTGCTAAGAAAATTTCGCTGGGAAACTTAACGAATTAAAGAAAAAGAATGCATTATTCATAGGTAATTAATTGTGTAAAATATAATCAACTATAAAATGTTTGTAAGCCGAAGCATCCAAATGTCATATATATGCTTCTTGAAAATTAAAGTTGGAAGTAGTGTCTTTGTGAATAGATATATTAGAACATGTTTCTATGTTTTCTTCTCGAGGGTGGAAAGCTTGCCCATAAGCTCTTCTGTTTTATGACCACAGTTAAAAAGGTTAGGGATTAGAACGTCACTGTTCAAATTAGTTTAGTTTTATGTTAAGAAAATATTTTGAAATTGCTATTGAATTATTGTTAAGTAGAGTAATCAAATAAAAAATAATTGTCATATATAGAAATTATTAATATAATGTTTTTAGTCTTTACACATGAAACATATTAGTGTAGAATAGCATTTTTGAAGGGGAAAAAATAATTATCAAAAGAATTTATATTCTCCATAATGCTGTATAATTAGTGTTTGCACAAAAAAATTTCAATATAATTAATTGAATCTTATAAGTCCATCGTGATAGATTTTTAAGCTTTTCTGTATTTCTCTCCACGAAAATAAATTTTCTGGTCCTCTTCTCTCTCCTCCTTCTTCCTCTCTCTCCTCTCCTTTCTCTCTATGAGAGACCAATGGTCCTGGACCACTACATATCTGCTCTCTCCCCACATGGTAATCTAAGGAAACAATGCAAATTTATTTTTTAAATACATGTTATTCCGGTTTAGTGCTTATTTAATAACCTATTTTTATTTTTTTAAATATTATAAAAATATTAAAAGAATTTTGAAAAGTAATTATTTTATTAATATTTTTTCATATCTAGTTTTTAAATCAAATAACTAAATTTAAATTGCCGAACAATTCAAAACGAGATATTGAAGAAGTTCGACAATGTTTTTTTGTTTTTTTTTAACTTCCAAAATTTCCAAAACATTTTCATGATAATTCAGAATATCCATTATAACCACCATAGGGCCTCACATGTCCAAAAAAATGAAAGACTAATAGGTAAAATTCTGCATTTTACAAACAACATAACATATCACAGTTTTGCTAAAATACCATCGGGCATATTCCGCACTATCATTAATCTTGCTTGTGCGAAAATAATGAAGCACGTCACTTACAAGACTTTGAAATATTTGCCTTTATAAAACAAAAAAATGTTAAAGTTGTCGAAGGCTCAACAAGTATGCATTTCCACTACTAGTGAGGTTATAATTGAATGAGCAGATAATATTTTTAGCAAACAATAAAAGAATAAAAAATGTATATTAATTTTGCATACGATACTTTCAAATGTTTTATGGGCTATACATCTCTCATTTCATAGACACAACATAGGTAAATTGCAACTATATTTTTTCTCTCTTTTATCTATGGATCTCACCTGTAATTCTTTTTTTTTTTTTAATTTCCCAACCGATTCATTTTTTGGACTACATCCAATTCAAGTACTTGTCAAACTTATTAAAGGAGATAACTCACAAATATTTTTTTCTATTCTTAAGATTCAAACTCAAGATCTCTAGTTAAAAGCCCAAACTCCTTATCATCTGTGCCAAGGGAATTTAGTTGTCCCACTTATGATTTGTTTATGCAATAGGAAATAATTTTTCTCCTATAGCAGGAGAAACTAATTTCCTTATATGATAGTTTCATGACAATTGTACATAATTTCATGAATAAAGAAATTTCATATCAATTCCTTCATGACTAAGGGCAAACTCTAAGGATGAACCTTGGAAGAACAATAAGTTTGTTCCTTGTGATTAGAAAACGGGTTTAAGTATGAAAAACTTCTTTACAAAAATAAAAAGATAAATCGGCATACATTCGATCTTTACCCCAGCCCATTACCAGATTATAAGGCTAAACTTACATTTGACATTTTTCTTTGTGCCTACCACAGGAATGCTAAACTTAAATTTGACATTTTTTATGAGATGCACCTTTTCCTGTTGGCTAACTGCATACTCTTGTTTGCTTAATGTTGTTGATCCATCTGAATTATCAGCTGAGTCGCTAAACAAATGCATCAATAGTTTCTTTCAGGCCAATATTAGTATAGTATTTTTACCGTCCCCAAAATATAATCCCAAAACATTGAACAAACGAAGTTAACATCAAAATCAGCTTGCTCCAAATTGTATACAGGGAACAAAATGTCGCAGAAACCCTCGTTATGAATGCATATGAGAGCGAAATAAGAGTGGGTAAGTGCAACAAAATCCACTGCTCCAACACTGCATTATAAAAAAAATAAGAAAACCTTTAGATGTTTGCAGTAAGAACTGATATCAAGATGGAACATCTAAGACAAGTCCGGTCGAAACCCAGCATCATCTACGAGAATCCATAACAATTCAATTAGATGTTCTTTTTTTCTTTTCTTTTTTCCGAGGCCAATGGAAAAAGTACATAGAACGACATTTGTAATTATGCTATTACAGGCACATTCACCTATGCACCTCAAATCTATTAAATATATCATTCCAAAAAAAATAAGATTTAGAAATAACGAAAGTAGTGAAACTCAACGCAGACTTACCACAGAAAGCAATGGTCCCTGCTTAAACTTCCCGTGAAATGAAAATGAGATTGGCTTTGGATTGTCTCCAGGCCCTCTTATAAATCCACTATAACATTTAATGGAAAAACAAATCATTGCAAATTATTAATCTCTTCAAAAATATATGGCAAAGCATAGAATATTCAAGACAAATGAATTCAACATTAAAATAATTAAAAAACATGACATAAAACAACAGACATACCACTAATTAAACCATTTTTAACCATGAACTCACATTAATGATGTAGATATTAGAGGAGTCCTCCTCGTATCATATATGGCGATCAGACCCCTGTATACATCATCTCCACCTTTAAAAGACACAGCCAACCGCTCCCCTGAATTATCCCATGCTATCTTTTCGATTCCCTGACTGAATCAAATGACCACATAATTTCTAACAAAACAAACTTATGATAACCATATCACGCAGATCCAAAGACTTAAATTCTATTATTTGAAAAGATAACACCGATGTTTGATGGGGGTTTTCTGCTACAATCTACATTGCATTTTAGACATACGATAACTCAAATACTCAGTCCTCTCCATGCGACCAGGAAAGGAAGATGAAGAATCTAGAAAAAAACCTAACGCAAAAGAAAGCTGAGGTGTGTTCCTTCAGGTTGAGGGTAAAAAAGAGAGGAGGGGGGAGAAATTAATTCCACAAGCAAGTTTAATTTGTGGAAGAAAATTTTCACCCAATCATATTACAGTGGTACAGAGCATATGTAAATTATAGTCCATCATAGAAGAACATTGACGAATTCCTCTGTTTGGTTTAAAGAAATTTTCAGTTTTTATTTTCTAAAAAACATGTTTGATAGATATAGTATTTAATTCATTATAACTAGAAAGTTGCCACCGCATTTTCAACTAGCCATTTCCCGTTTCTAAAACTTTGAGAAGGAAATGATAATGTTAAGAGATATAATAGTTAAATGTAAAAGAATACGTTGTGTATTGATCTGTGTCAAGGAGTTACAATATATAGAGACCCTAATGGGCTTAAGTGTAAGGCCCAAACCTAATCCAAACCTAATCCTAATACAGTCAGAATACAGTCAGACTATTTACGGATAAGACAGAATCCAATCATATCTAATCAAATCTAATCATATCATATCTAATATTCTAACACTCCCCCTCAAGCTGGTGCGTATATATTATGAGCACCAAGCTTGTTACAAATGTATTCAACCCGAGAACCTCTAAGAGCTTTAGTGAAAACATCTGCTAGTTGATTAGACGAGTTGACAAAAGCTGTCTTGATTTCTCCTGACTAAATCTTTTCCCGAATGAAGTGACAATCAATCTCTATATGTTTGGTCCTCTCATGAAAAACAGGATTAGAGGATATATGTAGCGCAGCTTGATTATCACAGATGAGTGTCATGGGTTGTTTCTGTTCACAAAGATGAAGCTCCTGAATCAACTGCTTTAACCAGATCAACTCACAGGTAGTATTTGTCATTGCACGATACTCAGCTTCTGCACTAGATCGGGAAACAACAGGTTGTTTCTTGCTTTTCCATGAGATTAAGTTTCCTCCGAAGAAGACACAATAACCACAAGCAGAGCGTCTGTCCGAGGGTGATCCTGCCCAATCGGCATCTGAGTAACCACAAATTTCTGTATTTCCCTGATCCGAATACAACAAACCTTTTCCTGGTGCTCCTTTGATGTATCGGAGGATCCTCACAGCAGCATCCCAATGTGAATCACAAGGGGAATCAAGGAACTGACTGGCCGTACTGACAGCGAAAGAAATATCTGGCCTAGTCACAGTAAGATAATTGAGCTTCCCAATTAGCCTCTGATAACGTCCAGGATCAGATAACGGCTCCCCCTGTCCGGGTAATAACTTGACATTAGGATCCATAGGTGTATCAACTGGTTTACTCCCCAACATACCAGTTTCTTCTAGGATATCCAAGGCATATTTCCTTTGACAGATAGAAATGCCCTGTCTTGATTGCGCCACCTCAATTCCCAAGAAGTAACGCAGCTTCCCAAGGTCCTTTGTTTGAAATGTACTAAACAAATGCTGTTTTAACTGACGAATTCCGTCTTGATCACTTCCGGTGAGAATGATGTCGTCAACATAGACTAACAAATAGATACACTTATCAGGAGATGTAATCCTATAAAACACAGAATGGTCAACTTTACTGCGGATTAAGCCAAACGCCTGAACAGCAGAACTGAAACGACTGAACCATGCTCGAGGAGACTGCTTGAGACCATATAAGGATTTCCGAAGACGACACACCTTTCCAGACTCCCCCTGAGCAACAAAACCAGGTGGTTGCTCCATGTAAACTTCTTGTAAATCACCATGAAGAAAGGCATTTTTTATGTCAAGTTGAAGGAGTGGCCAGTGACGAACAGCAGCAAGGGCAAGAAAGAGGCGGACTGACGCCATCTTAGCGACCGGAGAAAATGTATCGCTATAATCAAGGCCAAAGATTTGAGTAAAACCCTTGGCAACTAAACGTGCCTTGAGACGATCAATATGGCCATCAGGTCCAACTTTCACAGTAAAAACCCAGCGACAACCAACTATAGACTTCTCTGGAGGAGCAGAAACAAGGTCCCAAGTGCCATTGGAATGAAGTGCAGTCATCTCATCAAGCATTGCTTGGCGCCACCCTGGATGGGAAAGTGCTTCACCTGTGGTCTTAGGAATAGAAATAGAAGAAAGACTAGAAACAAAGGTGAAATGAGGTGAAGAAAGACGGTCATAACTCAAAAAGGTATAAAGAGGATAAGGGTTACGAGTAGTACGTGTACCTTTTCTTTGAGCAATGGGAAGAGTCTCTGATGAAGGATCCGGAGGGGAAGAAGCAACAGCAGTGGGCGATGAGTCAGCAAGAGTAGAGTCGACAGGAGGCACAGTTTTGCGACGCTGATAGGTGAGAAGTGGACGGTCCTCAGGTATAGAAGCAATAGGTTGCTCATCTGGAATAGAAGCACCTGCAGCTGGCAAAGACAAGTCAAGAAAAGGGACAGGAAGTACATGATCAACCTGTGACATCTGAGATGGGATAGAATTAAAGGGTTGTTGATCAAGAAAAGTGACATCAGCGGAAACTAAGTAACGCTTAAGGTCGGGAGAATAACAACGATAACCCTTTTGAAGACGAGAATAACCAAGAAAGATACACTGAAAGGCTTTGGATGTTAACTTATCCTTACCAGGAGTGAGATCATGAGCAAAACAAGTACAACCAAAGACATGTGGAGTTAGAGGATAAAGAGGAACATCTGGAAGCAATAGATTATGAGGAATGTCATTGTGGAGCACAGATGAAGGCATGCGATTGATGAGAAAACAAGAGATGAGTACAGCATCTGCCCAGAAGTGAAGAGGAACCTGCATATGAATAAGAAGGGTACGGGCAGTTTCAATGAGATGTCTGTTTTTACGTTCAGCCACCCCATTTTGTTGTGGAGTGTGAGGACAAGTAGTTTGATGTAAAGTACCTTGTGTGGCCAAGAAATTAGAAAAATCAATAGAAACATATTCCTTAGCATTATCATTACGTAGAATACGAATAGAAACACCAAATTGAGTATGGATCTCAGTAGAAAACTTTTTATAAATGGAAAATAACTCAAAACGATTTTTCATTAAATAGGTCCAAGTGCAACGGGAAAAATCATCAATAAAGGTAACGAAATACCGAAAACCTAAGACAGACAAGGTACGACTTGGACCCCAGATATCTGAATGAACAAAAGAGAAAGGGGCATCAACTCGTTTATTGACTCGACTGGCAAAAGAGGAGCGTGTATGCTTCCCTTGTTGACATGACACACAATCTAAAGACTGAAGACCGGACAAAAGAGGAACCATTTTCTGCAACTTTGAAAGACTTGGATGACCAAGGCGACTGTGGATAAGTTGTGGAGATTCTGTGAGAGAGCATGCTACTGAAGGACGAGGCACATCCAGATAATAAAGCCCCCGTGACTCACGACCCACTCCAATCATTTTCCCCGTACCCGGATCCTGCACAGAAACAGAATGGTTAGAGAAAGTAATGGTGCAAGTGAGGGAGTGAATCAACTTACTAATAGAAATTAAGTTATAAGGGATGCCAGGAATGTAATAGACAGATGTCAGGGCCAAGGTAGAGGTCGGACGAGCTTGTCCAATCCCACAAACTGGGGCTTTGGTTCCATCCGCAAGGGTAAAAGACGGTAAATGATCAGAATAAGTAAGAGATGTAAAGAGTTCCTTATTACCACAGAGATGATCGGTAGCACCGGAGTCAAATATCCAAGTGCCAAGTGATGTAGAATGAGAAACACAAGCAACGGGATTACCAGTATAAGGCTGAGACTGAGGAGAAGCCTTCCTGAGAGGGGTTTGGAGTGCAGCACAGTCCGAACCTGAACCAAATGATGCTTTGTCTGACTGAGCTATATTTGCAACAATAGAAGGAGAGTTAACCTCCGAGAGATCAGGAGATGCTGCTGCCATTTAAAGATAAAATATAAAAGCCGTAAACGAAGGCAAACGATATCCAATCAAGAAGAACCACGCGTCTAAGGTCAGACCCACAGAGAAACAATCACAGATCCAGAAAGGGGAGGAGAAGGCAAGCTTCTCTGTCCAAGACCGGCCGGAAAAAGCCGCCGGAATAGTGCTCACGCGCCGGCAGAAGGTGGCGCGTGAAGCCCACGCGCAGTGAAGACAGGTGGCGCGTGACGGCGCGTGGGAGATGCGTTGCTGACCGGACCACCACAGACCTGGTCGCCGGGAAGAAAGGGTCCTGATCGCGTGAAGTTTGGTCGGAAAAGTCGCCGGAAAAAGTCTCTGGTTGCCTGAACAGTGATTCTGACGGCGGGCGGTGGTTCCGGTGGCCGTCGGAGGTGCTGACGCGTTTGGAAAAATCACTCAGAGGCTGTTTACAACCCTAGAAGGCTTGCCGGAAGGACGCACGGCAAGAAAGAGGACTCCTAAGCAGTGGGCTTAGGTTTTTAAAGCAAAAAAAACAAGGTTTCTGAGCGGAAGCGAGGGTTCCTAGAACGAAAGAGCTCTGATACCAAGTTAAATGTAAAAGAATACGTTGTGTATTGATCGGTGTCAAGGAGTTACAATATATAGAGACCCTAATGGGCTTAAGTGTAAGGCCCAAACCTAATCCAAACCTAATCCTAATACAGTCAGACTATTTACGGATAAGACAGAATCCAATCATATCTAATCAAATCTAATCATATCATATCTAATATTCTAACAATAATAATAATACCAGAAAAAAAAAATATAATAAAACCATTTGTGTGCTTTAAACTAATAGTTTAAGCTTTTGGGACAGTTGGTTCATGACATGATATCATAATCTATTACCAAGTGGTATAAAGTTCAATCCTTGCCGTACCATTCGTCTAATAAAAAAATGATTAAATGTCAGCACAAGGTAAAAAAAATGGGCTTGTAAACAATACATGCTTTAAAACCCAAATGGTTCTCACATGAGTGGGCATGTTAAGAGATATAACAAAACTATTTATGTATTTTCACTTAACAGCTTAAGCTTTTAGATAATTTGTTCATGACAAATGGAAAAAATTAATTGTTTTCAGACTTGGCCACATTTTAAAAAAATAACCAAAACCCAGCCAAACACGTTTTCAATCCTGTTTTCTGTTTTTAATAAAAATGAAAACAGGCAACACTAACCAAACACCCTGTGTTAACTTTCACTTTGCCGGAGAAATCCAAAAATCAGTTCCAATTATTTATAAAATCTGTGATATGGTACAAAATCAAAAACCAAAAAGATCAGCAACCCCACTTATTTCAAGCATCAGGAGGAGAAAGGACTCAGAAAGCTGGTGATGAAAAATGCAACTATCAGTTACTACACTGTCTTTTATTCCAGCCCGAAGGATTGGTCCAGAAGGAATTTGACATAATGATAAGACTTTAGGACCAAATCGCAACCATTCAAAAAATTATTGAACATAAAAAACAAAAAATCATCTCTACCTGCCTGTCAATGATATTATCTCCGGCAAATCAACAGGTAACAAATGTGCATCTGAAAAAGTCAACAATGACTAATTATCAAAATATCACATTATTATCAGAAAAAATATCATCAAAAAATAATTTAAAAAATTGCAAATATGAATGCTACAATCACAAATATTTATATTAAAAATGAATTGAACAAGTATCAATTGAGGCTAGAACTAGGACTTCAAACACTGACTCACAAGAATAACCATATCAAAAGTTCATTGCAAGCTTCTGTTCAGCTAGCAGAACAAGATTATGTGCAAATTCCTTCCTGGGCTCTTTTTAGTGGTGAACCAATTAAAACTTCCCTCTTTCATTAAGGGTAACACTTGACTATGATAATTTTCACTGTGTTTCACTCTTCTAATACAAGTACACCAAAAGTTATACACATTTTAATTATAATTCTACGTCTCAAATATCAACCATAAAATTCAATCAACATACTATATAGTACCTTTTGGGCAATATATGTGTGTAACAAAGTTTTCTTATTTAAGTATGCATTACTTTTAGTGCACCCAAAGTAGAGGGTGTGGTATATGTGTTTTTTCTTAGTCATAGTTTTTCGCAAGGAGGTTTTGGGTTAGTGTTGTGTACTACAATCATCCACTTTATTAGTGAAATACATTTTACATTGTTCCATCTCTATCTCTTTTTTCCCTTTTCCATCTAATTCACAAATATTTCATTATGGTAAAAGAGTGGTACAATCTGTTGTGGTCTTTGTTGCCAGCCTTTCCATAGCCATTGTTTACTATAAACAGACATGTTAGGTCGGTGTTTTGTGTCATTGTTATCCAGACATTTTTAATAAGACATTCTACATCAATCCCCCTGTATCTCTCTTTTCCCTTTTCCCTTTTCCATCTGATTCGTATATTTCAATACCATATATTTTCATTTTATCACTATTAACATAAAAAGATACAAGAACAATAAACAAATCAACCTAAGATCTTTGAAAGAAAAGGCCAGATACCTAATGAGGGAGGCTTTGATGCAAAGTGAACAGAACCCAAAGTTGAAGATTCCGAAAATGCAAGCAGTATCATACGCCCATCTGGATCCCATGTTGCACCCTGATCAAACATCATTGAAAGTAGAAACCAATAAAGTAATACCATTATGTGATAGTCATCAGACAAGAAAATTTACAAACATAGCCAATCACTTCAGATTCTGACAATAATGTTTTTAATAAAATGCGAAGCTCCTCTATCATTGTATCATTTTTTTATAGAACCTTTATCATTGTTTCTTATTACACTCCAGAGATAAATGATAATATGAATACTAATTAACTCCCAGTGTCATCTTAAGATATATATATATATATATATATATATATATATATATATATATATATATTTAATGTTTGTCCTTTAACAACAAATCCTAAGCATTTCCACTGTAACTTCTGAGAAAAAGTTTATCTTCCTCTTATTCGGAATTCTGAAACTAACAGGGAATTATACTTCCTAATTTTTATGAACTTTTTCATAGAGAACCATAAATTCTAGTAAATTCAACACAGGAAAATCATCACTTAATGTTGACTTTTGAAGAAAAAGTTTCTTCCCACTTTATTCCAACCAATGTATATAACATTTGGGTTCAAAAAATGTTTTTGTTTACGTTAAAATGTAACCTCTAAATCCATTAAGAGGTTATTTTCACATTTAGCATGATTTAGAAGGATGTCAGACCGCAAAAACTGAGGCCTTCAGAAGAGACAGTATATTAGTGTTTATAGTATGTACTAGGTCTAATACACAGCTTTTATTCTGCATGATAGGACTAATGGCTATGAAACACCGACACTTCAAAAATTCTGACGTATCGTGTCCGACACTCTCCGACACTTCCCGACACTCCAATACTCGTTGCAAAGACTCAAAAAAAGTTCAAAGGTTACGTTGCATTGCATTTTGAGTTCCAACTATTAGATTCGTTAGATTACGATTACGATTTTATTGAGTTTAATATAAATATTTGGGATATCTTATGTTTCTTTGCAAAATTGATGGGTATTATAAGTTTAGCTTTATTTTTTTGTTAAATTATTGAATACTAAATATAATATACACTACATACATTAAAAATATTATATAATATCAAAACCAAGGTTGTTAGTATCGCACGATACGCGATACGTATCGTGCGATACGATACGATACACCAGAAAAACGATCCCAATCGCATCCCTGAATCGTTTATGGTCAGAATCGGAACAAAGAATCGTTTAAATCGTACGATCCAGTTGCGAATCGTGAATCGCTACAAATTTGCGATTCAGGTTTAAAAAAAAAAAAAACCAACGGTCGCTGAAGTTGAAAAGATTAAAAACGTAATCTGAAGAGTTGTTTTGCTTCAGAAAAATTTGGGATTTAAAATCCCATTTGAATCTCATATAATAACAAACAACAAAACTGAGAAAGAACAAAAAGGAAAACAAAACAAAAAACAGAGAGGATGAGAGTTTTTATATAGAAGATCAAGAAGAGGCTTTGAAGGTTCTTGAAGGTGGGAGACTCCTCGTTGCAGAGAGTTGAAATCGGAGAAGAAGCGCAGTTGGAGACTCCTCGTTGCAGAGCCAGAGAGTTGAAGGCCGAAGGCTGAAAACGGAGAGTAGAGTACGATATTCTTTTAAAACTCTTTGGTCTGCACTATTTCAGCTTCTCATCTATAAGAATTTCAGCTTTTCACTATTTCAGCTTTTAAAACTCTTCGGTCTTTCAAATATATTAAAATATTACAAAATATCTCTGGGCAGCTGTCGTGTTGTGGCTGTGGGTATGGTAATGAGTCATGTAAATCAGTAAATGTGTAATACATGTCTCTCAGAAGAAGCTTTTTAGAATATTAAAAATCTAAGCTTTAGTGGTGTCTTGTCAACTTTGGGTAATGGGTATATTGGTATTTGGGTTTTTTTTAATTTGGATTTATATTATATTATACATTTTTTAGTTATTTTTTTTAGTTATTTTTTAGTTATTTTTAATTTGTTTCTGAATCTTACGATTCGATACGATTCACGATTCACGATACTAAAAAACAGCCGAACGATTCACGATACGAATTGCGATTCAACAACCTTGATCAAAATGTGTCCTAACGTGTCGAAATTTAACATTTTTTAGAATTAACGTGTCGGAGTATCGTGTCGTGTTGTACCTCGTATCCCGTGTCGCTGTCGGTGCAACATAGACTAATGGAGCATGAATGCCCAATATAAGACCGTCAAAATGTCAATTTCAAGCATAACATAGTTAAGGAGCTATTCTGATGGTTAATTATAAAAGTTTGGTTACAACACAGGCTAAAATAATGTGGCAGTGTGCATGTTATATAGTCCTTTGGCGTGTTCGGATCGAGCAGAATGTTCACATCTTTATGGGTATATCTATGGCCCTTAACTTTTTTATGGGATAGAATCATGTTTATGGCTTCATTTAGGTGTTCTGCTGATGGTTGCTTCAAGGGAGTTAGTATATTTCTAATATTTAGAGTGAGTTGTCAGCCTTTTGCCATTCTTATTCTTTTCTTGTTCCTTGCTTTATATAGGTTTTCCTGATTCTGAGAATTTCTTATCTACCCCCTGGAAATGGATTACTTGTTTTAAAAAATGTTAGGTTATAGATCAAGAAGGTTGAGGTAATAACTAATAAGATGAGAAGACTTATTTGAAAATTCATCCCAGATATTTTTTATGCCATGTTTTCTCTTAAAGTGGGTGATGGTTCTAGTATCAGGTTGTAGAAGGTTCTTTGGGTGGGAGACTTCAAGCTCTATGAAGTTTTACACACCTCTATCACCTCTCTTTTGCAGCATCACTAGGTAATTCAGGAATCCGATGCTTCTAGGCACTTACTTTTTATGAGAGTAAGTTCTGAATAAGAATCATTTCCGCTTTAGTTAAATCTATCTACTTGGATCCTGATAGGAGGGTTTGGACTTTTTATTCCTCTAATGCAAACAACGGCAACTACATTTTAACAAGGCAAGGTTTATGGAAGTTTTCATAAAACATGCTTTTAAAAGACAAATTTTAGTTTTTGATTAAACTGCTATTGTTTACTTAGCTTCTGTGCTGTTGAGCTCAGGAGTTTATTTGAAGAATTTCTTTGCTAGATATGTGGGAGAATTGAATGGTTTTATTAATTCATGATCTCCTATATCACTAGTACTCCATCTAAGGAGGACATTTCATCCTTGATCCTCCTCCCATGGAAAGTCTTTTTTCTCAGAAATAAATTAATCTTCTTTTATCACCAAAACAAAATTGCCCATCACCCTAAGAAAATAACAACGATTTCTCAAAATGCTTTGACATTTCATAAGCACCAACTGAAGAATTTTAGCATTGCATACAATTAAAGATGATTCTTTTCACAGTATCAACTATCAACACATTGTTGAACATACCAACACAGAAGCGAAGGTTAATAGCTAAATGTCGTCTTACTCTAAATAAGGCATCATAGAGCACCAAAACATGAAATGTACACCTCATATACCTTGACAAAACCGCTGGTGGATGACCATTGTTCTGATGTCCATGTGTTTGTCTCCCAAAGATAAAATGTTCCATCACTATAAGAAAACATAATAATGAGGTTAAGAATCATTAACAGTTCATGTTCAATAAATATTTCAAAATTCAAATAAAACATATTTAGCATGTGGCACTACAATTTTGAAGCAAAGAAGTAATCTCCAGTAGGTGACCACTTCAGCATTGATATGCCTCCCAATCCCCGTCGGATGGGAGTCCCCACACCTACAGATAATATGGAAAATAACCAGAAATTTAGAAAGGAGAGACAAAATTTCATACATTTTTTATTGTAATGGCAATCTAAATATAGACACAGTCTCCAGACTCCCATGGTTTAGACTGTCAATGCTAATGATTCAGAATCACCATGCTTATCAACCTAGCATAGATTGGGGAACACAACTTTGATCAGTTCTTTTTCTGTACAAAAGTTTAGTGGGAAATGAAGTTGCCCCATTCCAAGGTCAGGCACACCATAAGCCTCAACGAGGGCTTACATTGACCTACTACTGAATGACGAGGCACCAATGAAACATCTAAACAAACTTGCACAGTTGAAATCCCAAACTTGAGTCAAAAAAGTCCTTTGGGCTTGAACTTGTAAGTGAGAGCCCAATCAATGATTTTTTATATTTCTTTAACACACTCCCTCATACACACAAGAGCCTTTTGGGCTTGAAGCATGGATATTGCAAATATCTATTTTTATTTTGGTTCTACCTTGTACTGACTTACTTCCACTAGAAAGTGAAGAGCGGTGGTGAGGATCGAATTCATAACCAATTAGTCATATCAGCTTTGATACCATGTAAAGCTTCAATTCAACCCAAAAGTTTAAGCTTGTAAGTGAAGGCTCAATCAATGGTTTTCTATATTTCTCTAACAAAAGGAAAGTGGCTCTGGTAGAAAAGGTAACTATTCCTACAACCTAATCAAATGCAAGTGTTAAAGGGTATACTTTTCCATACTGATTTGCTGGAGCAGGCTTAGTTTATGATCCAGCAAGTCCTATCTTCAGTATAATAATGTTCTGTTTAGGTCACCGGTTATGGTTGTAAACATATGCAATTCAGGGTATGTTTGAGTTTGACATCTCCTTAAAATTGAGGGCGAACGATTCAGGTAGATAACAAAAATGAAAAATTCAGAACGAATTTTATGCTTATTCAGCATATTAGTAACATCACCATGCAGAAAGGATGCTTCAAAGTAAAATGTCAACAACTTGAGGAGGCAAATATTTTCGTCATACCTTGAGCAACATCCCACACAGTGAATGAGGAGCTCTCATATGAAGCAGAAGCTAAGTATGTGATAATAGGTTAAGAAAAGAAAGGTTAAGTATAGTAATTTAAAATTGAAGAAAAGAGGGCAAATATGCTTTTGAATTGCCATAAATAAAATACTGAAGTTCCTACTAAGTCATACAGTTTTATAGACTGCCAAAACAATTGAAACTTATATCAAAAGGTAATAAAGGTCGTCAAACTCAAAGTTCAAGTAAAATTGTGAAGAAGGGTAAACATGTCTAATAAAATCACTGACTTTACCTACTTTAGTAAATAGCTAATTAAGAGTCCATTTATTTATTTATATTCATAACAAAAAATTACTACAAAATTTAAAGAAAACTAATATCATATTCATAGCAAGCACTGCGAGCCATAAATTTATTGTTTTATAATAGAAACAAATGTTTGGAGACGGGGGTGGGGGAATTATAGTATGGTTGATTCAGATGAGAAGCCAATAATCATTAGACTGTCATCCTCATACATAAGTAACCAAAGCACAACATCAAAAGTGCAAAATTTGTGCAAAATTTTCAAATTGCCCATCACTGTCACCATTTTACTGAGTTCACCCGAGTTTATGCATTAAACTCACAAGTTTGACTACCATAGCTAAAACTTTCTGTATGCTTACTGCGGAAAAAATTTTATAATCATATAGCAGCATCTCTTGCAAAAATATAGAATGAAAACGGCAATATTCACATTTGGAAAAACATGTAGCAAAACCAAAAATAAAAAAACATTTTGACATTTATGAGGATATCTTCCATCTGGACTCCAAGTGAGAGCGCTAACATGCTCATCATTTTGACTTCGAAGAAAATCAACCAGGATATACCGAATTCCTGAGCCTCTAGATAAACTTCCTACAAAGTAAGCAGCACCAGATCTAACTGATGCTGCATTTCCAGGATAAGAAGCAGCCCATATGCAAATTCCACTCCTGCAACAGTAAACCCAAGTCCAGTAAATAAGAAAGCACATTATCCAAGTAATTAACATTGTATACACCATAACAACCATGCACAAAGACAAAACCTCACTTGCAACCCACAGCAAGCATCCTCCCACCATTGGGCCTCCACTCTAGCACTCTAACATCCCTCTGTGACTCGTTGGTCAAAATAATCGCATCCTTCCCCTCTATTCACAATGTCAAGTACAGGCACTCATTAAACGCGAACCTCTATCAAAACAAACACCATAACAACAACAACAACAACTAGAACAAGTTGCTAATAACATGTCTCATGATCATAACAAGTTAGATACCCAAGGCTTCATAATCACGAACTAAAACTTGTCCTGGCCCAGATATAAAAGCAATTATATGCTTATTAAGGTGCCAGCTTACACCTTGAAGATCCACCTCCGGCAACAAATGCACCTACACATAGCATAACATTTACATAACAAAAACACTCTAAATTAAAACATAAATCATTAAATCATAACGGATAAGAATACGCTCTTAATTCAATTAGGCATACATCGTTAGGGTAAAAGAGACGTCTAAGACACTCGTTTACAATCCCTTGCAAGAGTGCCACCGGACCTTTCCTCTGAACGCTTTCTCCTGCTGTTGTTGCTGGTGTCGTCGTCGCCGTCACTCCTTCCTGTTCGGAAGCATCGTTCTCGAGAGGCGGCGCCGGCTGAAACGGCACAGGACTGAACACCAATCCCTAATATACCAAAAATATTAAGAAAATTTCGGAAGCAGCATCAGCAACCTCAATCGTGAAAAATTGGAAGATAAGTTTAGATGCGATTGCTTACGAGAAGCTTTCCGTAGGCGCTGTTGGCTCGATCGTCGGAGAGGACGTCGACGGTAACTGCAGATTTGCAGAGAGAAATTCAGAGTTAGAGAAACGAATCGGCATCAATAGAGAGAGAGAGAGGAGTTACTTAGTTCACGATTGACTTCACAGAGTGTGACTGAACCAGGAGGAGGGAACGTAGCCATTGTTGCAGTTAGAGCTAAGAGTAGGGTTTTAGCTTTGGATTCACCGTAACATTATATGCTTTTGCTTCCTTATTCTTTTTCCCGCTTTTTCTTCAATTCCATTTATTTTCTCTCTCATTTTTCTCTTTTTTATTCACTATTTATATTATATGAATATTTCAAAATTTAAACAAAATACAAAATATTATCAAAAAAAAATATTTAAAATTATAATAAAGTTAATGGTTCTTCTCAGACATCGATTTCAACTTTCTTCTTCTTCTTCTTCTTCTTCTCTGAATCAATGACATGAGCCTGTTTTCAAGCTTCAGATACAGGATTTTCCAATCAACGATCTTACCCAAGAACCCCTTTGTTTTCTTCAACCAAAAAAGATGGAGGAAACCGATTGTATCTGCTCAAACCCGTTTGGAGGACAGGGTAAGGGACACCCACCTCGACAAATTCATGACCCACCTTAAAAAGCTCAAACTTGTACTCAGAATTCACCATCTTATGTTGAATCGAAAGCGTGGCGCTTTTGTTTCCCTTCAGCTGATGTCACGTTGGAGAAACATCGTTGGACTCAATGTAACCGTTGGCTCCTTTCTCCACGAGTACCCACATGTTTTTGAGGTGTTTGTGCAGCCGTTGAGGAGGAACTTGTGTTGTAGAATCACAAGGAGGATGAAAGAGATGATCTTGTTGGAAGAGGTTGCTGTGAGACAGCAGGAGCTGGAGGCTGTGAAGAGGGTGAAAAAGTTGCTTATGATGGCAGTGAATGGTACCCTTCATATACATGCATTGAGGTTGATGAGAAGAGAATTGGGTCTCCCTGAGGATTTCAGAGACTCCATTCTTGGGAAGTACAGTGGTGACTTCAGGTTGGTTGATTTGGAGATTGTGGCATTGGTTGATAGGGATGATGATAATGAATTAGGAATGGCTCAAGTTGAGAAATGGAGGGAGAGAGAGTATACAGAGAAGTGGTTGAGTGAATTTGAGACCAAGTTTGCATTTCCTATCAATTTCCCAACTGGGTTTAAGATTGAGAGAGGCTTTAGAGACAAGTTGAAGAGTTGGCAAAGGCTTCCTTATACAAAGCCTTATGAGAGGAAAGAGGTCATTCGAGTTCGAACTTGTGGAGGGATCGAGCGCTATGAGAAGAGGGCTGTTGCTGTTCTTCATGAGCTGTTGAGCTTGACAGTGGAAAAAATGGTTGAGGTTGATCAATTGGCTCATTTTCGAAGGGACTTTGCTATTGAAGTTAATGTGCGTGAATTGTTGCTAAGCCACCCAGGAATATTTTACATATCTACTAAGGGAGAATCTCAAACTGTTTTTCTTAGGGAGGCATATAGGAAAGGGGGGTTGATTGAGCCTAATCCTGTGTACACAGCTCGTAGGAATATGTTGGACCTTGTATTATTAGGGCGTAGGAGAACCAAACAATTGCTAGCTTGTAATGAATTTAAGGAAGTGAGCAATGCTGTAGTTCATGAAGTGCATGAGGAAGGTAAAAGACAAGGAGATTGGGTGATTCCATTCTTGGAGAGTTGTGAGGAGAATAGATCCTCATGATAGTGTGAAGGTAGCAGAGGCAGCATAGTTGAAGCATTTACCTTGACAGCGATATGTTTATTAACATATATTCTGCTGCTAATTCTCATCTCTTTAAATGTTTTTATCAAAAGAAGTAGTCAAGTGTTGATACAAGAAGGTAGTATCATGCTGTGAGATTTTCCGTAAATTTAATAATTTGCAGTTAGATTTGATTGGGTTGTTACTTGTATCTAAACATAAAGCTTTTACTCTGCTTTGGTGTTTTTGTGCCATTAAAGTTTATTTTTAGCTACAGATATGTCCTCCTGATACCAAAGAACTGACAGTTTCATGTGCGTGTGACTCCAAATAGTATCTCATACCTGCCTGAGTGCCTGAAGACATGAACTTCCAATACAACATGTACTTGTCTTTAGGTCATTCAAACTAGATTCTTGTGATTTATTCAAATTTCAAAAGATGTTTATGACACTAGCAGCAATAGAATGTGGTATTTTGCTAGGTTCTAGTTGCTTCATTTTGACCCGTAACTGGACTTCTACTCATAATTGTAGTGTTTAGTTGCCTTGTGGTACTGAAAGCTTATGAATTGAAGGAAAGAGATGCAATGTGTAGCCTTGTGATGCTGAAAGAGTATGTGCTTGCATTTCAGAGGTTTAAGATACCTCCATTCGACAAAAAAAAAAGCTTGGTGAGTGGTGACCTTGTTATCTTTCAATTTTCTCTTGGCTATCTGCAAAAGCATTCACTATTTGCGGTGTTTGCATATTTGTAACTTCCTCTTCTATATATAAATATTATCCTGCTTCTTACCTGCAGTATGGTTAGAAGGTAAGTGTTATTCTTTTTCGATAGAATAGAAGGCAAGCTCACCCTTTGCCAGATCCCTATATCAATGATCAGTTCAGAATCTGATGTTTAAGTACATCAATCAGATTTGATATAACAAAATCAGAGCAATATTTCAGAAAATAACATGCTTTTCCCCCATTGAAATGGGTGTTTCGAACATAAAATTGGGTGGCTGTTCACTTATGCATTGATTCTATGTACTGTTAGCACTGTGATGGTCAATAATTTGTGTGTACACTGGGTAGAATATCATAATCTGCGAATATGAAATTCTTAAGTTGTTGATTGGTGCTGCATCTTCACAGAAAGCACTAGTTTGTGCCCTGACTCTTGGTTCATCCACTATATCCAACAAATTCGGTGATCTTTCTTCACTATTGTGTTATGTTCACAAAGTTGACCATTATACTAGACATAACACAATGGTTGGAGGAGCCTTGTGCACGGGACCAACCCTTTTTTTGGTATCTATTGCTTGGAATTATGAACATAATTTTCGGCTCATTGAGTTGATTTCCTTCTACTTTTATTCTCCTGTGCAAGTGCATTCTTTGGATCTTGATACATCACTTGTCAAATGTGGTGGCTGGACGGAAGAAAAAATCACTGGTTGACAAATTACCCCCTATGGCCCTATCTATTAAACATGCACCCCTTTCCTGCAAGTAAGATGTTCTACACAGATATTAGCACTCCAAATAACAAACTTTTGCTATCTAGACATCTTACACATGTCCAGTTGGTTCTCTCTCCGGAGAACCGGGCTCCTATACTTTTAGCTCTCTATACATTTTTGTCCGTCCTACCTTTCTCCGATTCAAATTTCAAAATTTGAATCATCCCATGCAAGAACTCAAGTCACGGCTAGTCGGCTACTCAAGAAATATTAAGCTCTTCCTTTATATTTACAGAGGGTCTTGCAGATGAGACTCAAGAACATCTGGAAGAACAAGTGTGAATTGTGATGACAATCTTCTCAAGAAGAGAGGGAGGGACTTCAGACCTTTTGACCACTTTGCAGCAGAACAGGGTACACCGGTACAGACCCTCAAACCAAGGGAAACCTATTATCTGTGTGGTGGCCGGTGGAACATGAATGTTTCATCTCATTTTCTTTTTGATAAAGTCCCCTCAACTTGAGCCAGGTTCAGCCTCTTTTTTATTGTTTTATTTGTTTCCTGCATTCTGTTGGGATATTTTTCTTTTTTATTTATTTATTTACTTTCACCAAGAACCGAATTTATATGGTAACAATTTTCAGCTGAATAACTTTGAGTGCTATTTCGCTTTCTTTTTTTTGTGTGTATAATTCCCAGTTTATATGTTCATAAAAAGTGTAGTGTATCTGAGTATTGTTAAGATTTAATATCTTATAGTTTATTTATCCAAATAGCATCTTAAGATCCTTGCCCGATTTACAGAGTAATTCACCACCCTGCTTTCTTCAAAGCACACTCAATACCAATATCTTTACCCATTGCTCTGTATTTGGTTGCTAATTCTATTAACTCAGAAGTCTCAAACCTGTTGATCAATATAATGATATTTGGTTTTGTCTTTGCTGATGTCTTAATAGGTGAATTACTCAATCATTGAGGACTTATATAGCCTTAAGCTCAGCCTTGCTTATTTATCTATTAGACTAGAAATTGTTCAATTCTGTCAATATTTGTTAACCTCATGATTATAGTTTGAGTCACCAAAGATATTATTATCATTTAGTCGTTCTCCCCATTCTTTCTTTATATTTGTTACATTTCTATTCCTGTAGCCATAATTATTCCGTCCTTTTGAAATCAAATGACCAAGTGAAAGTGGAAGACAATTGGCTGAAAAACCTAAATTTCCATCTGGTATTCTAGAGCAGATAAATGTTAAAGTGCTATAATAATATAGACATTAAGAGCTGATAAATGTTAAAAAGACTTTAACATCATAGGTGTCAATATGACTGTTCTCAGCCATTAGTTAAGCGACTTCATCGCTTTAAGCCAACTTATACATGAATGAAATCACTTTCTACACACTACAGTACTTATGATTTTAAAGTCTTTCAACAATGTTGGTATTGTATATACTTTCTACGGGATAAAAGGGTTGGAGATATGCAAAGTCTTTCAACAAAGTCTTTCAACATAATAGAACCCTAGATATGCAAAGTGCAAAAGGCACAACTTCACTAAAAACAAAAAAGCAATGAAAACATGGGCCTTGACTTTTGGGACTATTCAATCAGTCTGTTATTTTCTGCCTGTGCTCATAATTTTTTTACAATTTTTTTACTACTTCATACTATAATTTGAAGCAATGTTATAAAACCAGCCCAGTCATTGACTCGGTCAGTGTACTGGGTCAACCAGTGGTCATTGGTTCAACCGCTTAAATAGGATAAATATGTAAAAACAATCCTCCTTGCACAAATGGCCCCTGATTTGAATTTCCATATGATATGCAAATCAATTAGATACTTATTTCTTTTAAACTAAATGTATAGACTCAAAAATGACCAGAAGATGACATTTAATATGTTTGAGAAATTAAAATATAAGACTAACTACAACTACAGCTCAACTCCATAAGTCAGTATAGATGTTAGCTGAACTTCCAAACCCAAACCTTACTTCCCTATGCAAACCGAAAAGAAAATATAACATATGATAATTAACATGGCAAGTTAATACACGAGTATTGGTGGAGTTTGCAAGTACATCATATGAAAATATGTAGAGTGGTAGCCCAATACAAGAAGAGTCCAAATACTTCTCCATAGAACAGCAAAATAAATTATCCTTGAAAATCGAAACACTAAAATTAAAAAAATTAAATCAACACAATCATGAGATTCAGATTAAGGAAGACAAAAATGTAAGTGCCAAATAAAAGATGGAAGAAGAAGGGAAGAGGGTCACGATTTTGATAGCTGGAAGAGACGAAGTTGAGCATGTGAAGGGGAAGAGAAAGATCGCAAGAGAGAAGGTGGGGGCATTTAGCGTCTGTGTCCTTCTTATTCTCTACATTTTCAAGGTCCCCCATCGGTCCAAAAGTCAATAAATTTTGTTTGTAAATCGCCTCTTCGAGTCACAGTTAACTTCTCGTGCATTGCTTTTGTATGCAGCACACTAGCACAATATCAACATGAATTGAAAACCAGTTTTGAGTTATCTGGTTCTCGGTTTTGATGAGAACTGTCCGAGTTGAATTGGTTGACCCTGGTTTAGATGCATGTCCGATCAGTTACATAACTCCGGCTACACTACCGGTTCACCGATTTCCGGTTTAAACTGGCCAATCCCAGCCGGTTTTGTTAACACTGATTTGAAGTTTATGTATAGCAATGCAACCCTAAGCAAATTTAGATCCAAAATAACTAAGGATACCGCCTCATACTATCAGGAAAAGTTTTGTATCACGCACCCAGACTTAATACCAAACCTAACACAGACCATGTAACACTTTGACTATGCTCCCTGCCCCTTTCCCCTACACTGGGTGTTTTTTGGCGTGCTGTTTGAGAGCTTGACCTGTCTTGTGTTTGGCTTTTAAATACAAAATCTCCTATGAATCTGTAGTTTTTGTTATTGTCCTATTATGCTTCTTGAACACTTAGATATTCCATTAAAACTTGAGTAAATAACCGGGTGTTCCGTTTCGAAAAGAAAAAAAAAAATAACCGGGTGTTCAGCAGTTGCGACAAAAGAATGATGATTTTGTGGTCTGGCAAGAGATCATCTCTTTGGTATATATTGAGTTGATGAATGACCTGGATTTCATTATGTCAGTTAAACTGGGAAGTGAATTTTGAATCTGTTAATTATTGTTGTATATGAATTTACTTTGGAAGGTTGCTAGAGTGTAGGAAGCAAACTCTTTGCAAAAATATAAAAGTAAAGCTGCATACAATCAACCATTACCTTTATCCCCATAAGGGGGAGTCTTGTGCATTGGGATTTGCCCTTACATGAATTTACTTTGGAAAATATAGTATTTTATGATTGATTTTGTTATCTTCTAGCAGGACTCTTTAAAAGGTGGTAAGTGGAGCAATGAAGCTACGATGACCAAGGAAGAAGCATTAGCAGAGCCGCAAATGATGTTTTTCAGAGACATACTAGGATGAACGGTGGGGCCATTACTCCCTAGCAGCCAGATGATGACCATAGTTTAGATAGATTACTTTAGGACCTTTATTTTCTTGAAGCATATGCAAGCATCTCTGATTCCTGTTTGTGCTTCTAATTAGCTCTATTGTGTGCAAGAAAGTGATTGCATTTTATCATGTTGGGAGCTATGTTTCAATGTGTATGATAATTAATAGGATAGAACACTAAGATATGATGGAATAATGATGCAATGCTCGGGCTACTGACTAGGAAACAATCTGAATAATCCTTGTGTCTAGTGAAGGAATTGCATTGAGACTCAAATAAGTAGTAATTGTTAGGAATTTTATGTGAGATGTGGAAGTGAGATTTGCGCATCAAGAAATAATGATAAATAGAAAATGGCTTGCATGAAGAATTTGGCCTCTGAATCTTGAGTCATGACTGTAGATTTTGAGAGAATCCTAATCATTTATAGACAATTAATGATCATGGGGAATGGAAAAAAAAAATGTTAGAATAAAGACTTACAAAATCATCACTCTTAATTTTTTTTATACATAATTAATATTTTCTCGCATGATATGACATGTTCATGTTAATTAACACATGAAAAGAAAGTAAAACGTCAAGCATCTGAAGTTTATCCAAGCCGAAGGAGTATATATATTTTTTTAATTAGCATTCCCCTCATATGATATTATTCTAAATCATTGCTATCCTGCTATTTCGCTTGCATTCTATTTTATGTTTGGTTTTTTTTTTTTTTTTAATCTTTGTGTAGATATGCTCATAGGCATTTTTGTGTGACTAACGTCATGTATTATCACTAGGATACTGTCCTTACGATTTTCTTTCCCAGATTTCCGAGCTCAGCGCTTCGCTTTATGTTAGGAGAAAGAGTATAAGGCGAAAGCATTTCTTTTTTTTTTTCAGGTCTCAAAAAATTTAAAAACTTTTACTGTTCAGTTGAAGATAAATAATAGAGAAAAATCTAAAAAGAAAAAAAATGCCTTTGAATTCAATTTTTTTTTTTTAGTTTAAAAATAAGTATCTTTTTTTTGTTCTAAATTAATACACTAAGTTATTAAATAAGCATAGTGTTTTTTTTTTCTAAAGGTTAATTATGTTAATATCTGTTCCGGATTGCCCCACGTCATAGTGGCCCAACGACTTAAGCCCAAATCTCTGGTCCACGTCAGCCTTAATGACCCTCAGCTCCTCCACCCCCAAGGCGACGACGTTCCCAATATGAGACACCAAAATGTCTCATCTTGGGACTATAACCCTCAAAGTTACCACCCCAGTTATTATAAGTGGCAACTGCCCTTTGTCGAATGCTGACATTGTCAGGCGCAAAGGGTGCATCACTGCTATCATAACAGTGTCTGCACTGTAAGCCAACCCCAAGGAGAGTTGATCTTCTCCACAACAACCCAGACCAGACCAAGACACCTCCCTCTATAAATATACCTCTCCACACACAAGGAGGGCACATTATGTATCGTTATTCTGCCCATTTACATTGAGTTACACTACACACACCTTACCCCATTGTTATCTGCATATATACTTGGAATAGTGTCTTTGAGCTTGGTCTCTACCAACACTTGGAGCATAATCCATATAGTGACTCGATCCCTACAGGAAACATAGTAGGCTTATGGTCCTCAAACGGCACAATACCATTAATAGATTAATCTTATTTGACTCTTACATGACACCAAATGATATTTTTGCTACCCAATACAATGGCTATTCAATTTTCTAAAGTCTTTTTGAAAATTCTCAAAGATAGGTTATTTTTATTGAGTACGGATATACTTATTATAAAAAAAATTTATCACTCTTATAATTAATTTAATTACTGTTGATTTCTGTTAATTTGACGATTATAATTTATTAAGAATTAATAATTAATTAATAAATATGACTCAATAAATTTATCAATTCTCAATAAATTATAATCGTTAGATCGGCAAAAATCAACGGTAATTAAGTTGATCGTAAGAGTAATAAACTTTTCTGATAATAAGGGTGTGCATGACAACCTTCCCGGAATCAATTCTTTTTTAATTTATGTTCCCAGGAACAGAAATGGATAGGAAACTCGTTTGGTAAAATCGGTTTATTTTTTTGTTCCCGGGATAAACCGGTTTAATTTTTGTGCTGGGGAATAGAAAAAAGAATAAAAAAAATTTCTGCTTTTTTGTTCCCGGGCACAAAATGAGAAACACTTATCCCTTTTCAATCACTCTCTGTCATCGTACCACTAGTGTCGTCGTCATCACCACCTCCACCTATCACCACCACAACTACCACCATCACCACCACCACAACTACCGCCGCCGCCGCCACCACCACTATCACTGTCACCACCACCATCACCACTACCGCCATCAACCATCACCACCATCATCGCAACCACTACCCTCACCGCCACCATCGTCATCACACGCCACTGCCACCACCCCCATCGTCATCACTACCACCACTACTATTGCCGCAGCCACTACTGTCACCACCACCGTCGTCGCTGCCGCCTCCACCAACCACCACCACCATTACACCACCTCCGCCACTACCATCGCCACATCATTGCCACCACTACCACCACCGCCACCACCACTGTCACCTACCACCATCGCCACCGCCGCATCCACTATCACCACCACCACCATGATGCCTTCATAACCACCACCACCATGTCACTGCTACCATTGTTGCCGCCACCAACCACCATACCCACCACTATTGTCGCAACCACTGTCGTCACCACCACTACCACCACCTCTGCCACCATTACCACCGCCATCGTCGCATCCACTGCCGTCACAACCATCACCATTATCTTCACCGCGTCACTGCCACCACCACTACCGTACCGCCGCCGCTGCCTCTACCACAACTATACCATGTGGAAAGGAAAGTGATGATCTGGATTTTTTTTATATTTAATAGCAATTATTTTTTATTATATTATTTGTCGTGTTATCAAACACAATTCTCATTCTTGGAATAAAAATAGAACATGTTATCAAACACATTTTTTTTTCTCAAAAACTATTCCATGACACAGAAATAGAAAAAAATTGTTTCTTTTCAAAAACAGTGCTAGGGAATAGAATGGTTGTCATGCACATCCTAAGTGTATCCGTTCTCATATTTATTATTATTTTTTCTTACTATTAATTTTGTTATCATTAGATTAAAATTAAATTAACGTTATAAAGTAAAATTAAGTGAGAGTCATTGATATTCAATGGTAATAAGATTGATAATAAAATATAGAGAAAAAAATGATAGTAGGTATATATTATCTCGTTTTCAAAATATTAAGTATGTTGCTATCACTTCCAAAATTTAAAACTTTTTTTTTTTTTGGCCTCTCGTGAAACAAAGTGGTATTATTATCGTGAGTTTTATTAATCTCATGTTGAAAGAGATAAGTTATCTCATGTCATAGAGATAAACTTGTGAGCTTCATCATTTAAAAAAAAAAATAACATAATTATCAAAAGATATATAGAAAAAAAAATTAGCACGTACAGCATAAGAATCGTTTTTTTCCTATTATTCATTACGGTACCTTGTGATACACTTGTGGGAGTACAGTGTTTAGTTTATATATAAACACACGCACTAAGCATCTAGTGATAGCTGAGTGTATAAATCCGAAACGCAAAACCTGTGAAGTAAAACCCTTTCGATTGAAAACAAAAAAATGGTGTATGGAACATTTTGTGCACTGAGCCATAAATCGCTAGTGTTATCTCGTTCCCTCAAGTTTTGGCGTCAAACCATTTCTCTTTCAGCTACTCCTACTCGCATTCAAAGCAACTCTTTCCCTTTCAACCGCAATGGAACCCCCCTCACACCACTGCGCTTTCGTAATTCTCGCCTCTCTGCCCTCTCTGACTCTAATAACGCTTCATCTGGAAATGGCGGACTTGGTGGTGGCTCTGGCGGTTGGAATTCCGGCGGCGGCGGCGGCGGCAGCGGCAGCGATGGAGGAGAAAAGTGGTCCTTCTTGTCATGGTATAGAAACTTCAATTGAAATACCATAGTTAATTTTAGGGATAAGTTTAAACACTCCATCATGGTTTTCTTTAAATCATTTAGCCCCTATGGTTTTCTTAGAAATTTGATAAATCTGTCTATTCTATCCTTTATATCATTTTGTTTCTCACACGTGTTAGTAACAATATAACCAAATTTTCTTTTATTATCCATTTTCTGAAAAAATAAAATAAAATTTGTGAAGTGCAACCTGACTGTGATAGGAACATAGAAAACAGTTGCAATTAGATTTTAACCAAAGTAATTTTTATTAAATAATTTTTTTACAAAAAGAGCCAAATGCCAAAATTCAGAAGCCAAAACTGCAGATTTCTTTATGAATTTATCCAACATATTGTTTTGTAATCAAAGAATAGTCTAGAAGAAAAGGCTCTTTAGTTTCTTGTCTTGAAAATAATTTTCCGTTTTTAAAATTGAGACCAATTCTTTGTAGAGGTTAGAGGACAATAAGAGAACTTTGTATTGGGATAGGTTTTGTGCTCACTTTCGGTTCTATGACTTCCACCCATTGTACCTTGTTTCTTAAATGCCATCATTATGTGATAAACACCCTCTTATTCTTATTTATATAATTTAATAATTCAGCACAAAGGGAACTTGTTTTATACTATATTTAACCTTGCATTGGTTTACTCTTCCGGCATTTGGCATTTGGCTCTTTTGTAAATTTTAACCTTGCATATGGTACTTCACAAATTTTTTTAGAAACTGGATAATGAAAGAAAATTTGATTGTATTGTTAGAAACCCTTGTAAAGCTTGAGGAACAAGAAGATATAAAGGGTAGAATAAACAGATTAATCAAATTTTTAATAGTGTTAAGTAAGAACTTGGATGAAAATAACCATGGGGGGGGGGGGGGGGGGTAAATGATAAAAAAAAACATAGGGGGATAAGTGATTCAAGGGGAAACCATAGGGGGATTTTTAAACTTTTCCCTTAATTTTATCCATAATGAGAACTATTAATGTGTAACTTACAAATGATTTGTAGTGCACACATGAATGGAGCACTAGATTGTGTTTTTGCTTATCAAAATGCTTTGTTTCTTTTTACCTCTTGTTGAAAATCACTTATTGAAAATTGTTATGGAAAATTTGACTCGATTGTTAATCATCAGTTTGGTAATTGGTAGCACCCTTTGCCATTCTGCTTCCCATTTCGTTTTTAATGGGGCTTATTATTTTTATAAAAATTTAGAATTACATAGCTACATTGCCAACTGTTTCATCATCATCTTGAATGGTGAGAGTGTAATACAAGAAAAAATAAATCCTGAAACATTTAATATTAAATAACACTGCAACCCACAAGACAAGGCACCAAAGTGCAATGGTTGAAGATTTAATAAGGGTCCTGTTTCAAGTAGGAATTTACATAAATCTGAATATGTATCCTACTTTGTATTCGAAATCATTATCGATATTGTGATATGTCTTTCGTTTTAGCATATGGATATTGATAGGAACCTTCTACTCAAATACAGAAATAACACAAAGAACAATGACTTTGGTCTGAATAATCAGATTTTTTATATATTAAGTAAAAGACAATTACAGAGACACTGAGCAAGATACATTACTGAGACAATTTGCAGAATATAAAAGAGAATTACAACGAACAAGGAAATAACAATAAAGGATAGTTCTAGAGGAATTCTAGAGCCCCTAGTCTCTCCCAAATCACCCTAAGGTGCCCAAAGTTCCAAATGCCCAAAAGATGTCTTTCCTCACTTCCCTGCTGCCGTCTAACCACTTCACCCTCTCTCCTTGCCACCTCATCCCTTCTAACAGAATTCGAGCCTTCCAACAACCTCACCTCTAGAATATTCCTTTCATTAGCTGAGTCATCCTTCCTAAATAATTCTCTGTGGCAATTCTTATTATAGACCATTAGTGGGGTCCTATCAGATACCTTAGCTTTCATTTGAATATAGAAAAAACAGTTTTGAGAAAGCAGCCACCCCTGCTTTAGATTCTTTCTTTTTTTGGGTAGGAAGAGAAGGGGAGGAGGGTGATTGTGCCTTGTGTATATAAATCTAAGAATGGGTTTTCTATTCGTTGCTATTCAAACTACTTGCAGTGGTTCTAACCTGACTTTACTACAGGTACTTGGCTCTTCTTGGAAAATACCCTGTACCAGTAAAAGCTCTAACATCTGCAATTTTGACACTAATTGGAGATTTGATTTGCCAGGTATTACGATAATTTTTTGCCTGTTTGTCAAACGATGTGCATTTGTTTAGTACTTCATCAATGTTTCAAAATGTATGAGATACATAGGGATAAATTTCACATAAAATGGCATACTTATTTCGAGCAACTTGGGCATGGCACTTGTGGTGCGTGGACAACAGATTGGATTATGTAAGGTTTTCCAATAATTTAAAAGCAACAGGGAAGATATAATTCTTCTTGAATTCATGGAATCAAATGTCGGTAGAAGGATACGATCATTGTTAGGGACTCGGCAAGTGCACCGGTCATACAAGTAATAAAATGATTGAGTAAGAGTATCGTTCCCACGAGGATTAGATTTTAATCACTAATTTTCTATTTACGCTTAAGTTCGACAATTGATCAAGAGAATTGTATAAAAACTAAACTAAATAACAAAGTAAGAAAGCAAAAATCAAGTTACTTGACAATCAAGAAACACGATTAGGGTTTTGATTCCCCCAATCTCCCTTTTTATGTTATGAATTAAAGAGTTAAGACCCTTAATTAAACATCCTTTTTCATATTGCCAATCAACTCCCCTAAATTAATTAAGATTCGATCCCTTGACATCCTAATTTTTTATTCTCTTTAAAGAATCCTAGTTCCCCTGTTGTTCTTCAAAGAAAATAAACATTAAATCCAAGAATCAAGAAGATTGCATTCTTCCTGTGTCTATCCCTAGAATCATAAGAATTAATGATGAATTTACCACGCACAATTCATGTACCAACATCCCTATCGCCATACACTGACCCTAGATCAATCTACAAGATCTAACTCATAGAAGACATGAAGAAAAGATAAATTCATTCAATATAAAAAGCATAGTTATTAATAGCGAGTAGCGGCCAACCTGAAAAATGCTATAGCGGTATAGTGGGTAGTGGTATAGCAGTGTAGTCCACGTAAATGTAGTCATTGTTTCAGACTGATATATATTAATAATAGTAATATCCGTTCCACAAAATAACTATGTTTTCATGCTTTTGACTAGATATAAAAATGATTTTAGTCCTTTATTCAGGAATGCCAAACAGCTTCAGGTTATTATCACTTATTTAGAAAAAGATTCAGGATATTTTCACCCTAAACTGAAAGTACTATTTAGAAAATTTTCTCAACATTGAGTTTAAGCAACATTTAAGAAAAGCAATGTTTTCATTGCTGGGTTGGTTTATTATTACAATGGTTTGGACTCTAAATGGATAAGAATGGCTAAGAAGATTACTTAAAAATGCAAAAGAAGTTCTTACACTCTTATGCACATGGATTTGCACCAACTTGTGGTGCTGTCAATAATTTTTTGTATTTTTCTGTGGAGAAAAGGAGATGTTAACATGGAAAAATCTAAAGTCTAAATGTTACAGAAATAATCTAACTGATTTTGATTTTACATTAATTGAAATGTTTAGACTACTTTAGCAGTCTTGCAAGTAATTAGCAAATATATTTAGACCTGTCAAGTCCATTTGCTCAAGCTTAGTCTAGCATAAATTACTAGACAAAGGTGACAGACCACTAAAATGCTGTCAGACAGATTGATAGTTTCCTTAAGATGATACACACTTCTTATTTGCCTTAGAAAGTTTTTGATAATCCAGTGTCCTTGTGGACTGGTAATTTATTGTAAATGTCCCTACCATTTCTTTTGAGTAGGGTTTTTCCTATTCGCTGACTCTTTTTTTCCTTTCTTCTCATTAGTACATGCTATATATCTATCTCTGATTTTAACATGCGCTGGATGCCCTACTTTATGTCTATGCCTAATGTATTATCTCTGTAATTGATTAGCCGGAAATTGATGCATTTTTATTTTTCTGCATTCTGAATTTTATCTCTTCGCTAAGTTGGCTTACATGACAGTTTGGTCAATCCTCTTTGCTTGTGGTCAAGCTTGACATGACATAACATTTGAATTTGATTTTAAATGGATAATTTTTTAAGCCAGTACTTAATTTACTTTTTAAAATATTGATTGCCTTTGCTTTCATTTGTATATATTCATTATTTTAAAAAAAAATTACTTTTTATTTTCCACAGCTTGTGATAGACAAAGTGCAGTCAGTGAACTTCAAAAGGACATTCCTCTTTACTCTGCTTGGTTTTGTGTTAGTGGGTCCAACATTGCATTTCTGGTAATGCCCTAGAATCTATGTCGGTATGCCTGAAAATTAATTCTCTGTTTATAGTCTATTCATTGAGATGTTTTAAATGATGTAAAGAAATACCAACGCCAGTAAGAGTTAGTGTAATTATGTTTATGGTCCTGTATGCAGTTCTTTTGTTTCAATAATATTGCAAATGTCTATTCTTTTCCCCAATGATTATTATTAGAAATATCGAATGAAGATTGATTTCTGAGATTCTTGGTGTCAAGTTTAGGAGATTTTCCACATATATTAGCATGGCCACTAGAGTGTGGATGAAGAAAATAATTGTTAACCCATTGTCGTTCCTGACATTTTTTTTGAATCTATAGGTACTTGTATCTGAGTAAACTTGTTACACTTCCTGGAGCATCAGGTGCACTTTTGCGGCTTGTACTTGATCAGGTGGGATGTTGTCATTGGACCCCAAACCCACCATCTATTGTCACTTTGTATCAATCATTAATTATGTATTTGTTTCATATTTTAATTTTGAATGTGATGAAATATGATTGCAGTTCTTATTTTCTCCCATATTCATTGGAGTTTTCTTAGCTACATTGGTGACACTAGAGGGAGGGCCATCACAAGCTGTGCCCAAGCTTAAGCAGGTGGTGTTAACAGTTTTATTTAACTTGTATATGCTAAAAATGTGTATTCAAAGACTGTTATTTCGTTGTTGTCATGTTGAATAGTGTTTACTCATCCAGAAATTTCATTTTGTAGGAGTGGTTTTCTGCTGTTCTAGCGAACTGGCAATTATGGATACCTTTTCAATTCCTCAACTTTAGATTTGTTCCGCAACAATTTCAGGTTAGACTGGCAGACTGGACTATATAAGCAAAGTGGGGATTTGACATGACCATAGCCATAATCTTTTAATCGCTCTGAAACCTGTTGGAGTTTTAATACAGAGGATGACTGCTAGAGTTTTCTTTCCTCATCTGCATTTGAACGCACCAGATTTCTTTATTTGGAAAGAGGAATTTTCTATTGATCTGTCAAGAGATACACGCACACACACATACTCTTTATTATCCATTTTAGTTGAACAACAATAGAAAATAGTACATAAGGCATTTTTTGTTAACATTTATTGCTTCACCTTGATTCTTGTTTGAATCTTTGGGATGCATCTTGTTGGCCCCTTTGTTTTCAAGTATTACCATATCAAAATTGAGATGCCATTTGTCATTTTCTAAGTTGGTAGATGAGGCGTTAGAAGGATTCTCAGTTCATCGTTTCATTTCTTTTTTTATTTAAACCAAATATGCCCATGCACACGCATTGATACTTTATATGGACTGGGAGAATTATTCTTGATCTTTAGTTAAGTTCTTTGAGAAATTCTTCAAATGCCTGAAATGGAGGTATCTGTGGTTATGCTTGCTGAGAAGGATATTTTTCCCTGACCCCTGCATGTTTTTTTTTGTTGACATTATACATTGACCATAGCATCTACGGTTTTCTTCAATGTTCTTATATTTGCTTCTTCATTTGTAAATATTTTGAAATAATTTCAGGTCCTTGCTGCTAATGTCATTGCTTTAGTATGGAATGTTATTCTCTCATTTAAGGCACACAAAGAAGTTCTTCCAAAATAGGTAAGCTTTTGTTCCATGAATGCAGAAAACCTAATTTTAACCAGCTCCATTACCTTAGGAATTCCAGTATACATGAGTATATGAGGCAAGAAGAAAAAGAAATACTTCTGTTATTAAAGTGAATACGCAATAAACATGTTCTTTCTTCCAATTTTTTTCTTAGGTTCAATAAAATGCATATTTATACACATATATCAATTGTCATGTATTGGGGGGGAGGGGGGAACAGTATCAGGGATTCTGAAGCATGAATTCTCTTATCCACAATCAAATTTATTACTTCCAAAACTCTTCGAAATTCGTAGAAACATTTTAACAAATAGCTGCTTTTTTAAATAGATGCTAGGGTAGAGAATATTAGGAAATGATAAAGTTGCACGTTACTAAAAATATCTTAGAGTTTATCACCTAACGAGATAAGAAAGGGAAATATGTTTCTCATGTTGCATAAGATAATTTTGTCTGGGGTGGGATTCATTTTCTCTCTCTCTCTCTCTCTCTTCAACTTAGTGGGTCCTATGTATTGTTTTGTGTATATTCCCCGATAAGAAATAATTAGGAACTACATTAACCCTTGCCTCTGGGTGCTCAATCTGTAATGCCGTACAAGAACCTTGTTTTTATCTGAAATCCTAACAGCTGTGTGGATAGATAAGCTACCATGAACCTTTTCGTAGAAGAACTTTCAGACGTACTTTTGGTGCTTTTTAATTAAGAAATCCTAGTAACAGTTGTACAACTCTGTCTTTTTATTTTTTTATAATCTTTTCATTTTATAGCTTAGCTGATCATCACAAGCTACAGTAACTTTGAACATCGTTGGACAATATTAATCAGTTTAATGTCCGTTGAACATTGTTCAGAATTATTCAGACAAGGAACTTGCAAGGAAGCTGCAGGAGCTGTATTCAAGTCTTTTAAATGTTATGGTAATTTAGGTGAACATGAAGACTAGCAGTTCTATAAACTCGCATGTAGAATTTTTGTATACTACTTTCATCAATGTAAGCCTCCTCCTTGTGTTCCCTAAGATCCTCCTTGCATACTATTTTTGTATATAATAGCTATTCTTTTGTTAAACAAATTCAAAAAGAAAATGGTTTTAGGAAGCGAAGTTTAGATCCGGTTATTTTGTAAGATTATGAAATTAAGTGGGCGTTTCCAATATGGTTTGTCTTGAAAGTTATATTCAGCTGGATTGGGGAGCCACGTTTATTCCGTTAAAGCGTGGGGCGAAATCAAGTGTTTTTCTTTTGCTTTGATGTTTCACGAATAAAAAAGATGGAGAAAAAAATACTTTCCTTTCCTTCGATTTTTTGTCAAATATATCCCTGGCCTTTATTTTTCTTAATTTGTTCAGTTAGTGTGATAGTTGTTCTTATTTTATTTTATAAATTAAAATAAAAAAATCAGCAATCACATAGTCGTATAAATATTTAAACAATTCATACAATTTTATTCAATTACAAGAAGAAGAAAAACAAATTTAGGTACATATTAGCTATTTAGCTTTGATTACCATGGCAGCAATAGCAAACACACATGATGTACCAAATCTATGAAGCAGTGTTACTTTGAATTCGTTTTGTTTGATTTAAATATTAGAGTAAATATTATTTTTGGTCCTTAGCAAATTTTACGATGCCCGATTTAGTCCTTAGCAAATAAAAAAGCTCATTGTGGTCCTTAAGAAATTCAAAATGGACCAATTTAGTTGAAATCGTGGTCCCTCACAATTTCAAAAAAAGGCCCATATTAGTCCTCAAAAGGACTAAAATGGATTCATTTTGTATTTTTTAGGGACCACGATGGACCTTTTTATTTGTTAGGAACTAAAACGAGTATCGTAAAATTTACTGAGGACCAAAAAGAGTATTTACTCTAAATATTATTCGGTTAAAATACGATTTAATTTAATCCATGAAACTGATTGAATCATGGGCTTAAAGGATTCAAGTTTTAATTTGATTTTTAAAATTTTGTTATCCACATGAAACTATGGGACAATACACAACAAAGTGGGTGTATGTGTGTTGCAAAATTTGAACTAGTTACAGGTTAGGCATCTTGTGTCAGAAGACATTGACCGATATATACTGCCTCGAATGAAGCAAACGTACTTCTGCACAAATTGTTGCAGGTGCAGGCTGTTTGAATTTTTATTTTTTATTTTATTAGTTTTTTGTTTCTTTGGTCTCCCACGGTTAGATGCTAATTTTCATCGTAAGGAGTGCTACGATTACCTTTTTAAATGGCGTCTATACAAAAATGTAAATAATATGAGAAATGTTTGTTGCTCTCGATATCCCGCATATGTATAAAAAAAAAAAAAAATTGTTTATACAATTTATTTTATTTCTTTTGGTAAATTGCTCATACAATTTTCGTGACAAGAATGATGTTTACATAAGAATGATGTTTTTCTTATAAAATGTTCCATCATTTCAAATATCAATAGTTTCGGGAAATAAAATTTGTTTCATTTTTATTTTTTCTTCATAAAACTAAGAAAAAAAAATTTCTAACGTTTTCTTTAATTTATTCACTAAATAGAATGAGAGAATGCATAAATGAAATAAAAATAAATAAATGTTTCAGTAAAATATAATTTAATTAGATGAAGTTTTTTGTTTTTTTACTTTTTTTATAACATGAAAAAAACATTCAATTCTTTCTTTACAAGGAAAATTAAAATGATTGATTAAGAGATTTAAAATGGTTTTAATAGGAATACAAAATATTACGAAATGCTGAAGGAAGCATGAGGTCAGGGAGAGGGAGAGATAAGGGCATAGCTGTCAAATATGATTATTCGTTAAATGAAGAGACAAAAGAACTGTTGAAGAAGCACAGACACATTTGACAATGACCGTAAAAGTCACTGGACACGTCAACCATTGCAACCCCACAACTACTTTGGTCAACAAATTGCATCCTCGACCACATTTCCCTATGCCCACTTCCTCTCTCTATTCTAATCTCAAAATTAAAGAATAATATTTTACATTCAGTGTGTGGGAGCTAAAAAAATAAAATGAATTTAGGTTAGATTTGTATGTCACTTTTGAAAAAGGTTTGAAATATTTATCTCTAATCCTTCGTGCAATTGTGGAAATACAAAAAAAATATACTCGCCTTAAAAAAATAATTAGAATATATTTTCCAAAAAAAAATTGATTTCATTAGATAGTGATAACTCAGTTGATAGAAATGAGCTAAGTAAGTGAAAAATAAAAAGACTCTGATTCAATCCTCACATGTCATCTATAGGAGGGATTTAAATATCTTCATTCTGACCCGCTCAACACTTCGAATTAGTCTGATAGCCGATTCAAAAAGTTGAAATTTATGAAAATATCGAGAGAAGCCAACACACTTGAGATAATTAATTAGTATTGTGTTAACTCAAAAAAAATTATTTTCATTTCTCTTCGTGAACTTTTATCTTTCTTTGTGCCTACCATTTTTCTTTTGCATGTTGTTAATTAGCATGTGTTTAAGAGATTGCTTATTAATTCATTCTTATTGCTAGTTTAAAAAATATTAAATATATTTATGGAGTATTAAATGTTTCTATTTCACATTTTCTAGTTTTTATTTCATTTTATTTTATCAAATTCCTTTGGCAATAATTTTATTTGATGCTTTCAAGGTAAATATTTATAATTAATTTCCAGTTCGTAAAAAATATAATTTATAATGGTATTATCATTAGAAGATGTTAAAATCTTGTTACAATGTTTTGAAAACTAAATTAATAATTAAATATATCTCCAAACAAAAATTAATAATTAAATCAAGAAAATTTTTAAATTTGTAGTTCAACCGTGACTAATTTATATGGTGTTTGAATACACATTTATTATTAATTAGCTCTTGATTCAACATATCTCTAATAATTTTAATTTATTAATCATATGAGAAGTTAAATATAAATAAAATTAATAATAAACACCCTCACCAAAAAAAATTAATAATAATAATAAACAATGAAAGTAATACCTATTAGTCTTATATTTCTATAATTAATCCTCCCTTAAAGATATAATTAATTTGTAATTAAACCAATCAATTCGGTTTAATTCTTAAAACACTAGTCTTATATTCTTGTTATTGACAAACCATACGAATTGAAGAAGCAATTATTGAAATGAATCCAAAATCAACTTATTTTAGCTTTCGCTTTCTTCCTTTCTTTTTTTTATATTATCAAATTCCTCTTTGGAGACTCTAGAAGCATGCCATGCTAAAGGTGATATGAATTCATAGTCTTCTAACCAAAGTGAAGAATATGTAGAAAGTACTTGCATTATGGAAACACTTTACTCATATCTAACACAAACAACTCCCTTCTTTTATTCCGTTGATATTTTTATTGTTCCAAGACATTAAAATACACAAATTTAATATTCACGAAAATTAATTTCTAACAATCTAATCACAATTACCTCAGCAAGAATATTCCACTTTTCAAAAATAGATTAGTGAGAGAAAGAGGAGCAAAAATGGTAAGGTTATACTTGATTTATCTGTGGGCTGTTTGTGTGTATATATATTAATAAATATATACGTATATGATCTATGAAACACCAACACTTTAAAAATTTTGATGTGTCGTGTTCGACACTTTCTGACACTCCGACACTCCCCGACACTCTAACACATGTTATAGAAATTCAAAAAAAGGTTCAAAGATTGCGTTGCGTTGAGTTTTTAGTTTCAACTATTAGATTCGTTGAATTTCGATTACCATTTTATTGAGTTTAATATAAATATTTGGGATATCTTATGATTTTTTGCAAAATTGATGAATATTATAAGTTTAGTTTCTTTTTTTTTAAATTATTGAATATTAAATATAATATACATTACATAAATTAAAAATATTATTTAATATCAAAACGTGTCGTAATGTGTCAAAATCTAACACTTTTTAGAATTAACGTGTTAGAATGTCGTGTCATATCGTGTTACGTGTTCCGTATCAATATCGGTGCCACATAGTATATGATAATAGTGTCACTGTTATCATTGAATGAAGCAGCACCGTCCGTTGACTCCATTGATTATTATGAATGAATGTGGACGGTGTCAGATGCATAGTTGTTGTGTATCTATGGGTGTGTCACGTGTGATTGTGTGAATGGAGAATCTGTGATGTTGTTGTGCAACCTGCACAACACTGTACCATCAAGTACAGCCCACCATCTTTGACTTTCCCCCAACAACACTTTTGTTTGATTCTTTCTAATTAATGTTTGGAAAACAATCCGTTTGCTTAATGAGTTCAAGTGAATTTGTTAGTTTGATTGTAACTTTCATTAATAATTTACTGGGTTATAGATTTTGGTTGTTAATTATTACTATTTATAAAAATAGTAATGCATTAATTATTATATATATGCCAGTATTCTATTTTATTTATTTTTATTCAATTAGACTATTTTGTAACTAAATACATGTAAAAATATATTTTGAGTGTGTGTAAGAAAAATTATATAAAACAACATTGAAATACGTATCATAGATCAACAGATCTACGTTAAATAAATTATTATTTTCTTTAAAAAAATATAAACATCAATCTTACTTGAAGGGAGTTTCTTAAATTTTACTCAATTAGTTAATGATTTTTATTTCAATTTTTTATTTTTTCTAGTATTTCATAGTTTCAGTTAATTACAAACATATTACGATTACAAAGATGTAACACTTTTAATAAATTAATTATACTTTTTTAAATTACTCATGTCACTTTTGATAGGAGGAAATAATTGTTCGATACAAATTTACAATGAGAATATATAATGAAATCAGTTAGACAAGAATGATAATTCTCCATCCATATGAAATCAAAATAATGAGAGTATTATCATTGGAAAACGTATGTAAAATATAGATAATAAACTTTTAATTAATCATCTTTGTCTCTTTAATAAATGAGAAATTGTTTTCTTATATATAGAGGAGAGAGGAGACAGAATATAGAAATGAAAAAATGTATAAATAGATCCCATTTTTTTATATGTGAGTATAGAAAAGTTGATTTTATGTCACGTAACATAAGAAAATAATTCCCCTTAATAAATATACTAGTATTTGTCTACCAATATATATATATATATATATATATATATATATATATATATATATATGTATGTATGTATTTTGACTACAACTAAAAAAAATCAGTTCACATGAGATTTTTCCAACTAATCATGGTTCTTTGGATAAAAATCTGATTATGTAACTATGAATACATAATCATTATTTGGATAAATCTTTCAAGCATTATTAGATTGTTTACATGTGTTTTCTACCATATTGTCAGGCGGGTTCAGGAGAAAACTCGTGGCGGGGGGCCACCACCAATGGACTAAGCTAAACCAGCCATATCAAGTGAGTTCGACACCACATCTCAACCCAAAACCTTAAGACATTGGGTTTATGGATCTTTCCAAGTATATACTCTTCACTTAGCCCATTACCAACCAATGTGGGACTCATCACACTTGAATATCCCAACAATCTCCCCCTCAAGTGTGAAACCCATCATTGGTATGCTCCCCCTCAACCGAGTACCCCAAGCGCAAAGTACTCGACCCACCTCCTAACCAATCATCAGGCTAGCTCGAGCCCAACCCGGCTCTGATACCACTGTCAGGCGGGTTCAGGGGGAAGCCCGTGACGGGGGGCCACCACCAATGGGCTAAGCTAAACCAGCCATATCAAGTGAGTTTGACACCACATCTCAACCCAAAACCTTAAGGCATTGGGTTTACGGGTCCTTCCACTTATATACTTTTCACTTAGCCCATTACCAACCAATGTGAGACTCATCACACTTGAATATCCCAACAATCCCCCCCTCATGAGTGAAACCCACCATTGATATGCTCGCCCTCAACCGAGTACCCCAAGCACAAAGTACTCGTCCCGCCTCCTAACCAATCACCAGGCTAGCTCGAGCCCAACCTGGCTCTGATACCACTGTCAGGCGGGTCCAAGGGAAAGCCCGTGGCGGGGGGCTACCACCAATGAGCTAAGCTAAACCAGCCATATCTAGTGAGTTCGACACCACATCTCAACCCAAAACCTTAAGGCATTGGGTTTATGGGTCCTTCCACTTATATACGCTTCACTTAGCCCATTACCAACCAATGTGGGACTCATCACACTTGAATATCCCAACACATATGACTTGTGTATCATGCTATTATAATATTTAATATTTATTTACTTATTTTCTTTTAATTTATTATTATTATTGATATTATTATTATTAATATAATTTATAAGTAATAATATATTTCTAATATGGGTTTGCTTTTTCTGCAGATAAGTTATCTGCAGTAAGCCCAATATGACGTCGTTTTGGGACGGAAATCATGGTATTTTTGTAATTTTAATTTATTTCAGGGTTATAATAGTCTTTATATTTATAATTTTTTAAGATTTCAATACCAAAACGACGTCATTTTGGGAATAAATGCAGATAACTTATCTGCATTAACTGCAGAAACAATTTTCTCTTCTAATATCTACTACTACCGCCTATTGATTAGTTAAAGAGACAAAAAAATAAAAATAAAATTTCATTATAACTGAGTAAAAACTCTGCTTGTCTTTTAAGAGACCCATCATTTTCATCATCTCATTCAATTTCTATTTCGACATTGCTTTTGTTTCCAGATTCTTCCCACTTCCTTTATATGACATTATACAAATGTAACTAAATTAGTTAAAGACTAAAGCTCATTTTGGGTCCCTGACAAAAAATATGGTCCTCATTTTCGTTCCTTACAAAAAAAAAATCAACTTTTAGTCCATCTACAATTCTAGTTCTTTGAAATATGGTCCCTCAAAAATTCAATGAAGATCCAATTTAGTCCCTAAAAAAGGACTATTATGAGTATTTTTTTGTAAAGGATGAAAGTGGAGACCGTATTTTTTGTTAGGGACTCAAGAGAGGCTCTACTCTTAGTTAAATTATAACTTTATTAGTTATATCACAATTGCTTCTACTATTCTTTTTTGTTACTTTTCTTTCTTTCTTTTTTATTATTATTATTTTTTTATAACTATTCATATTTTCACATTCTTCACTTTATCATGTTTTACTAATTTGAACAATTAATCATCAACAAGAATCTTTATTATTAAGATTATGTATTTAAATATACCTATGAACCATATAAAAATTCCATTTGTTGTGTTAATAGTCCCAGAAAATAAAATAAAAAACTAATCAATATTACATAAAATACAATTATTTTATTAATAATTATATTTTATTTTTTATTATTTTTATTATTTTTTATTAAAATTTTAAAGTCTCATTTATTTCCATTTGTTATATTTTCTTGTTTGCTTATTTTATTTTGTTTTGCTTTTTGTTTTTGTGTTTGTTTTTATTATTTTGGATATTACAGGAAGAGAGTTTGATCTCTTTAAAGCTTGGAAACTATTCATACAATATTCTAAGGAACTTCATGGTAAGAAAACTCAACTCCCTTTAAGTTTCGTGGAAATCCATAACTTTTGGAGAAAATTATGAATATTGTAATTCATGATTTGAAATGGATATTGATGGTGTTTTCGTATATGTTTGGTGTTGTAATGGTGAACCAAGTGATATCTTGGTGGAGGACCAAGCATCGGAAGAAAATTGTATTCGAAGTATAGGGTAAGTTACTAATATGATTTCTTGGCAAAATTGTAGTTAGTAGCTTGATATGTGATGTTTGATGATATATTAATCACACTTGCATCCTTTAAAGAGGTTGTACTAAAGATTGTGGATTTGATTCCTTGAGCTAAAAGAAAGCTTGGAAAGAATACTTCAAGAGGTAAACCATTGGATCTTACAGGTTCATCTCTCTTGTTGTTCCACCATGCTCCTATGGGAGTTATAGTTATCGATTGGATGATTGATTGATTGCTGTTAGTATTATGGTATGACTGCATTCATATAGAAATATTGTATCATTGGCGAAAGGACCAATAGACAAGCACTAGGGGCTAGATTGCATGATTAGGGGATGAGCTAATATGCAATTGAACGCTTATGTGATGATTCGATTGTTTAGTTATTTGACCAATTGAACGTATTGTTGGGCTTCCTCCTTCAATGCTAAGCCCAAGCCGATTGAGGGGTTTCCTAAAATCCTTAAACCCTAAATTTCACCTCCTCTATATATTCATTAGTTGAGGGTGGAGGCTAGGTTAAGAGAGAGATTAGAAATCTGAGAGAAAATTGTTTGAACAAAGCTTTATGCTTTGTATTTGAGAGATCTCTAGAGAGAGTTTGAGTGAAACATCTCTAGGGGAGTTTGACTATCACCATTGTTGGAGAGGATATGTTAACCACCACATTGGTGAATCTTGATTCTTTGTAACCATTATTTTCATAGTGGATTTTTGATATGGACTAGGTCCCGTGGGTTTTTACTTCTTCATTGGAGAATGTTTCCCCACGTTAAAAACTGCTTGTGTTCTATCTCTCTCCTTCTCCTCTCTTCTGTTTGTGTTTTGATTTTTCCGCTGCTCTACCCGACCTAGTGAAGTTCAGGCCGAGGTATTGCCGAGATCTGAGTTCGAGGATCTTGTTGATTGACTTCCGCACAAAGGCTGCTTAGCCAAGCTTGAGGGAATCGAGTTCCCATCAATGGTATCAGAGCCCGAGTTCGATGGGTTTTGAGAGAGACAAGATGGAAACCAGTGGCATAACCCATGACGAAGATATGTTCAAGCTGACCGCAGACAATTTCACCTATTGGAGACCGATGATGGAAGATCATCTCTACTGCAAAGATTTGCACGAGCCCATTATCCTTGATGAGAGACCGGCAGGCAAAACCAATAAGGAGTGGGAGATTCAGAGTCGTAAGGCGGTAGCTACAATCAGAAAATATATTGATAAAAGCTTATTTGAGCACGTGTCCGAGTTCACGAACGCGCATACAAGTTGTGGACGAAGTTGGAGTCCATGATTCAGAAGAAGACTCCCAGGAAAAAAGAACACCTGGTTCACCGACTTGTGAAGTTGGAATACAAGGACGACATGAGCATGATTGAACACCTCAACACCTACAAAGGTATTGTGAATCAGCTGTCAAAGGCTGAGATGAAAATTGATGACGAGATGTAGGCCTTGTTGCTGTTGAGCTCGCTGCCAGAAAGCTGGGATACTCTGGTGGTGACCTTGAATAATTCGACTCCAGATGAAAAATTGAAGATGGATGTCGTGACAGACAGCCTCCTGGGCGAAGAAGCCAGGGGAAAAGAACGAGGCATTTTGAGCACGTTTGAGGCCAACGTTGCAGAGAACAGAGGGAAATCCGACTCCTGAGGTAGAAGCAAAAGCCGGGGTCGAGGTCGTGATAGACGAGAAAAGTCCAGAGGTCGGTCAAAGTCGAGATATGAGTTGAAATGCTTTTACTGTGGAAAGACAGGTCATAAGAAGCCAGACTGCTGGACCCTGCAGAATGACGAGAAGAACGGCTCTGTGAAGCCGGATCAGATTATTCCCAAGAAGAGGGAAGACAAGAGCACCTATGCTGTGCCTGGCAACCCAGATGCCGAGATATTCCTCCTAGGTGAGGATAATTATTTGAATATTGCATATGATGACTGCACCTGGATTGTTGACTCTGGTGCCTCCTTCCATGTTACTCCACACAAAGGTTTTTTCTCTTCTTACCGAGCTGGTGATTTTGGAGTCATGAAGATGGGAAATCAAGTGACCAGTAAGATTGTTGGTGTCGGTGATGTAACTCTGACCACAGATGTCGAATGCCGACTTGTGCTGAAAGATGTAAGGCATGTTCCTGACATGCGGTTGAACCTAATCTCGGTAGGCAAACTTGACGATGCCGGATTAGTGAACTACTTCGGTAGTGTTAGATGGAAACTGGCCAAGGGAAACTTGGTCGTCGCTCGAGGCAAGAAGCAAGGCTCCTTATACGTAATTCAAGGAAAGATCAATGGCGGAGAAGCCAATTATGTCCGAGATGAATGATGCTATCCGGCAAGTATACCGTTTCACATAAGTAGTAAAGTAGTAAGAAAGATCGTCTCCTCAGGGATTGAAAACCAAGTACTAAAATAATCAGTCACTTTAAGTTGAAAAACTTAATCTCTTGTTGGGAAAATTAAATTGAATCTTAGTAACCATAAAAGTAAAGGCTTATTTTTGAGTTTTTGTATTTTTAAGAATGAAAAGAAGAATAATAATGGAGTTGGTTTTGAAAATATGAGAAAGAATTGCAATTAGGGAACACTCTCCCTATGATCCCCACTTATTACTTTGGATTGATACAAAATACTTATTTATATAATTTCTCAGATAATTATGATCTCAATATATTAATAGTTAAATCTCAATCCCTTGGTAACTTAACCCTTTAACCTCACTTAGAATCCTAATCCCTTAGTAACCCCTCATGAAAATTAAGCAATGAACACAATAATTCCAACATCTGCAATTAAATATACATCTATCCCTAGTATGCATACCAATAGTTATCTTATCTCCTTTCAAGATCAGAAACCCCAATATCCCTATTTAAGGTTCTAAACCTCAAACTATTTTCAACTATCAAATTGATCAGGTTTAATAAAGAAAATAACAAATACGCACAAGGTAAGATAAAGAAATTTATATAAACGAGTAAAATAATTTAAATCAATCCGTCATAACAAGGGTTCACATAGGGTTTGTGACCCTAACTACAATAAAAGAACTTAGCCAGACATAGTCATATCTGACATAAACAAATATTCAAAAGAAAGCATAAAAACTATAATTACTGGAAAGAATGGAGAAGAATTCTTGTTCTTCAGTCCTCTACTGCTTGCTCCGAGTTGTGAATTGGTTTCTTTGTTGTGCTCCCAAGCTCCTTATTTATAACCACCGGCATTGAGCCCATCCAAGAGTTTGTATTTGATTTAAACTTTGTTTCCTTTTTTCATGTAACAACCTTGGAGATTTGATTGATAAATTAGAATTTCAAATCTTTATTGTATCTTGATTCAATCTTATCACAAATCATCTAATCTTATCTCTAATTTGGATAGAGATCTGATTGCTGAATCAAAAACTTAATTTTTAAATTTTTTTCTTTTCCAAAATTGCCCTATTGCAAAACACGGGATCCGAGAATTCGCAAACTGACGCTCTCAGCGTCAAATTCACGCTTCAAGCGTGAACGCTTCTGTCCGAAAAATTCCTTCCACGCTTTGAGCGTTGATTTTGATTTTGAAAAATCCTCGTTTTGCTCCAGTTTGTTTGCTTTTTCCTACAAAATTAGCATAAAATCAGTATTCAATCCTTGATTAAGATTTTGACAAATTAACAGTGATTCTTGCTCTTTTTCTCAAGATTTCATCAACATTCTTTCTCTTTTTGGCTCAGATTTCCGTATATGCTAGGCGCATATCAAACAATTCCCAGATTAGGACTTTGCTGTCCTCAGCAATGTAATATATTCAAGTTATCAGCAAAGAATAATTCAGTGAAAACATGGAACACAACATCTTAAGAATTCATACTGCTATGCATGTATAACTCTTTGTTAAAAACTCCCAACAATGCTTTTCAGTTATGTCAAGAATTAAAACTCCAGCATGAATATTCCTCATCAGTTATAAATATACTCTCATTACGCTCAGTGTTTGAGGGTTTCACACTTATTCCATCAGTGTAGCTGTAATTCCATAGGCTTGAACTTATTCTCAATTCCTAAGAATGAGGAATCCATTTGTCATGCACAGACTGATCAAAAGGTCTTTGATAGGTTGTAACTTGGCCTGGTTTGGGGGTGAGAATCATTTGGTCGGAAGCTTTATTGGAAAGATTGAAATACTGATTTTAACAATACTTCCTTCTCTTCTTCATTATGCCTCATTTTACAAACTTGGGATTCTTTTCCTTTATTTGCTACCTTTTCCTTTCCTTGTTTGCAGATGTTTTCTTTCTTTTCTCTTTTGAGCTGCAATCCTTCTTCTTTTCCTTGTTCAACTACTTAACTTTTCCTTTTGAGAAGTACTTTGATTTTTCTTCTTTTGTTCAGCGTTCAATCTCTCAAGGTGTGTAAAGAGGAACAGGATTAAGTAATTTTTATCAGGTTGAAATGAACTGGTTTAAGGCTCAAAGTGGCTTAACAATGGAAATTCTTATGGGTAGGCTATTTGGCTCTAAGTTAATAAGAATAAAAATGCCCTTATCATTTTAGTTATGCATGACAAGCCAAAGAAACAGTTCAAGTTCTAGAATCTACTACAGTGAGGCCTCTCTAAAATAAAATTCTGTTTAGGCTCAAATCCTCACAGTTAAAATCCAAACTAGAATCTCAATTCATTGTTTCACATCAAGCATTATCAAACATTTTAGCAAAACAGTTATAAAAACGAGCAGTCATCATTCTCAGATTAAAACAAGTAATTGCTCACAGTTATAATGCTTCATCCAACTCAATCTAATTACTTACTGAGTAAGCTCAGAACATTCTGGAACTGCTTTTTTAGGAATAATCTAATTTTTTTTTCTTTTCTGAAAATAAAAATTGAATCTACCTCAAAACAGCAAATAAAATAAAAAATTCAAATAAAAATTGAAGGTTAAAATATCTCCCCTTTTTAGAAAATTTTCTGTTTAGACCGTTCTTTCCGTGGTGTACTTCTTAACAGGTCTCGCATACATCATGCCATGCGACAATTCCCAGATTAGAATGTTGTTGTCCTCAGCAACAACTATACTAGTCGGAAAGAAATGAAGTGCATAATCATCAGCAGTCCTCTATAGCAGCATCATCATCCTCATCATCAGCAACAACATCATCCGGAACGGCCTGTGATGCTGCCTCTGCTGGAGATGGAGGTGGTTGAAACTGTGGTCTGAAACTCGCAGTGTCAATCCCGCGATCACTGCATAGCCTCTCCATCATCTCCCTCAGGTACCTCTGCTCGATCCTCATCTCTTGTATCTGAACCATAAGGGAATCTGCAGGAGGTGCAGCTACGGGCTCTGCATCATGCTCAGGTGCAGGTGGTGATGCTGGAGGTGCTCCACCTGCTGCACGGGCTGCCTTCCAAAGAGCATTCCGACTAGATTCTGCGCTCATAGTAGCAAAATTTGTCTGTGTGAGGTCTGTTTTAACCTGCACATCACGGGGCTCATCATCAGGAATCTCCACTCCAGCCGCTTGACAGAGCTTCTGTATCAAAGAACTGTGAGCAAGGTGGATCTCAGCCTTCTTCTGAGTGATGATGTATACTATTCTGTCAGACAAAGTATCAGCAATATGGAGATTTTCTGTACCCATAAGGGTATATAACAGCACTGCTCTCTCAACATTGACATCACTTAAATTAGTAGATGCAATGATTGTGGAATTGATGAAAGTGTGCCAGAACATTGCTTCTGGATTTAGATCCTCCCTTTTTAACTTTTCTGGCACGTGTGGCTGCCCACCCTTTGATTTCCACTTAGAATGAGGATGAGTGATAGCAGCTCGGACTCTCTCTGCAATTTCAGGCATGTCTTCCCAGTACAAATCTTTTTCAGCAGTAGGTTGCAATCTATTAAATGTCCGTATAGAGTGGCATGGCTTGCTACGGTCATATGTGGTCCCCAGGAATTGCTCTATTGCGTCAGAGGAGAAAGAGATCTCATGTCCTCTCACCCAGCTCTTCCTAGTTTCATCCACTGTCTCTTGGTCAGCATTGGCACAAAATTCTTTCAGAATTGTGCTGGAGCTTGGTGCAGCAAATCCCACTAAATTCCCCCATTTTCTCCTCTTCACTGTTCGTTTGACTGGGCAATCATCATTTAGGAAGGAACTGATTCGCCTTTCTGGTATGATTTTCTTGGGGCCAAACCATTTGTAAAACCTGTCTTGAGCCTCATGTGATAAGAACCTGGTACTATCAAAAACAGATGAAGAAGAGGTCCGAGCCCTTTTTGTGCCAGCAGCACGACTTGCTCCAGTTTTCTTGCCAGAACTAGTTCCTTTTGTGGTGATCTGCTTGCCTTTCTTTCCCTGCACTCAGAAAAGTAACACAAAAACAGGGAAACTCATGCATGTCAAGATTTAACAATGAAAACCAGTCATGAAATTCCCAGAATTATTTTTCACAATGGTTCTTTTGGTATCTTTGATCATCAGAATACTTATCCAAAATAGAAGTGCACTGGATCAATAGAGTATGCTAAAAAAAATATTACATGCTTACACAGAATATCATAAGCATGGCCTGTAATTTGAACATTTGAATTCCAATGATCATCAATCAGACTTAAAGCATTGCTGACATGAATATTTTCAAACTACTGAAATAATCTAATAAAACCCAATTTAGCATTTAGTGCACTCATGATCAGGCCAACTCAGATACAAAACGTGATGCTCCCAATTTCAGATTTGTCTTGGCAATGAAAACAACACAAGTAATATGTAATATGCTCAATATGAGAGGCATACACTGATAATAAGAAACTGTAACAATCACTCAATCGAATGCATGGCAGACATTTGTCTAAGCAAATTTTTCACACAAAAATCACCATGACAATCGATTACCGGTGGCACAATTTTTAGCTCGACAAGCACATATGCATTCCTTACCATCATATCGTACTTCTTTATCAGGCAAATCATCGAACAAGTAGAGTGCATGTACGTAACTAATATTTGACCCTTATATGCTACTCCAAATAAATTTCTATCATGAGTATTTTCAGAACAAGCAACAATATTCAAGACCCAATACCAACTCATGCATAAGGAAGTAGTAGAGTTGCAACGATACCTTATCTCCTGCCATGATTGCTTAGTGACCGACCAAAAATCAGAACCCAAAATTGATGTGAGAGTGATATACGGGAAGAAGACAAAGTGCTTGCTGTGTTTGTGGTGGAAGATTGGTGAGGGAAGAGGAGAGGAGAATGTTGGTCGCGGTGGTGGCTGGGGCAGAGGTAGGAAATCGAGAGAGAGAGAGAGAGAGAGAGAGAATTGAGAAAAAGATTATGGTGGGGGCTCGTGGTGGTTTGCACGGTGAGAGAGAAGAGAGAGAAGAAAGAAATGGGAGAAAGGGAAATGGGGGGGGGGGGAAATTAGGGTTCAGTTCTTTTTAAACTCTGATTTTGGCTCCCGCGCTCTCAGCGTGGGTTTGACGCTGTGGGCGTGGGAGCTTCGGGTAAAATTTTTCCTTTCCACGCTCTCAGCGTGGGTTCCCACGCTTTGAGCGTGAGACCTTTTTCCAAATTTTCCCACGCTGTAAGCGTCAAATTGACGCTTCAAGCGTGGAAGCTACTGTTGATTTGAACATTCCACGCTACTAGCGTGGATTCCACGCTGAGAGCGTGGACTTATTTCTCACTGCACCTTCTTTTTGTATTTTCTCTGTTTTCTTGACTTAAATAAAAACAAAAATTTAAAAACTACTAAAATGAAAATTCTTCCACTGGGTTGCCTCCCATCTAGCGCTTGTTTAACGTCACGAGCCTGACAGTAACTGTTTAAGGTTCAGGTGCAACTAAAGAGACAGAAATTGTGTCTCTAGGTGTTTGTTCTCCATAATAGATTTTCAATCTATTTCCATTGACCTTGAAAGGTCTGTCCTCTTTGAGAGGGGAGATTTCTACTGTCCCATATGGGAAGACTGTCTTCACAATAAAAGGACCAGACCAACGAGATTTAAGTTTACCTGGAAACAACCTCAGTCGAGAGTTGTACAATAATACCTGTTGTCCTGGTTCAAACTCTTTGTGCTTGATTTTGCTATCATGCCACAGCTTAGTCTTCTCCTTGTAAATCCTTGCACTTTCATATGCAGTTCTTCTGAACTCATCTAGCTCATTTAACTGAAGTAATCTTTTCTCCCGAGCTCCTGATGGTTCAAAATTCAAAAACTTTGTGGCCCATAAGGCCTTGTACTCCAACTCCACAGGCAAATGACAAGCTTTGCCATACACCAATTGATACGGTGACATGCCTATGGGGGTTTTGAATGCAGTTCTGTATGCCCACAGTGCATCGTCAAGCTTCTTAGCCCAATCCTTCCGAGAGTTTCCCACTGTCTTTTCTTAGATTCTCTTTATTTCTCTGTTTGAAACTTCAACTTGTCCACTGGTTTGTGGATGGTATGGTGTAGTAACTCTGTGTTTGACTCCATATTTAGCAAGTAAGCTCTCAAAGTGCCTGTTACAGAAGTGAGTACCTCCGTCACTGATAATGGCTCGGGGTACTCCAAACCTTGTGAAAATGTTCTTCCTCAAGAAATTTACCACTGATATAGCATCATTAGTAGGAAGGGCAATTGCCTCAACCCACTTGGATACATAGTCAACAGCCACCAGTATGTACAGGTTGGAATAAGACGAGGGAAATGGGCCCATGAAATCAATGCCCCACACGTCAAACAACTCTACCTCCAATATACTATTCAGAGGCATCTCATCCTTGCGAGATATGTTGCCTGCTCGCTGACACTTGTCACATTTTTCGACAAATTCTCTGGCGTCTTTGATCAGTGTTGGCCAGTAGTAACCAATGACCTCCATATTCAGAAGAGTGGCAGTGCCACAAGATCTGGGTCGTCTCAAACTCAGGAACACATCTACGAATGATTCCGTCAGCACATTGAAAGTATAGATATGGATCATCCCAGAAGTACCTCTTTAAATCCCGCAGAAATTTCTTTTGTTGTTGCCCAGTAAGATTAGCAGGTAACTCCTTCACAACTTTGTAATTGGCAAAGTCTGCGAACCATGGAGGGACGTGAATAGACATCACTTTTTCATCAGGAAAATAGTCGTTGATTTCTTTGTCAGGACTATCTTGAAGCTCTTTCT